>NC_135219.1:26301531-26601531 GCF_052324685.1 Brachyhypopomus gauderio
ACAGAACAACCTCTGCATCAACGTGAAGAAGACAAAGGAGATGATTGTGGACTTCAGAAGGGGTGAACAGACCCACCCCCCTCTGCATGTCGGAGGACCTGCTGTGGAAGTGGTTTCCAGCTACAGGTACTTGGGTGTGGACCTGGGTAACAACCTCAGCTGGAGCAACAACACGTACAGTCTGGTCAGAAAAGCACGTCAGCGGCTCTACTTCCTCAGGCGGCTGAGACGAGCTGGACTCAGGAGCTCAATTCTCCTCTCCTTCTACAGATGTGTGGTGGAGAGCGTACTGTGCTCCACCATCAACGTGTGGCATGGAAGCTGCTCGGCTGTAGACAGGAAAGCTCTGCAGAGGGTGGTGAAGGTTGCACAGAGGACTGTTGGAGTCAGCCTCCCCACCACCACAGACATCTACACTTCCAGATGCAGGAGGAGGGCGGCCTGCATCATGAAGGACCCCACCCACCCAACACACTCACTTTTAGTCCCGCTCCCCTCAGGCAGGAGGCTGCGGAGCATTAAGTGCAGAACTTCCCGTCTGAGGAACAGCTTCATCCCGTCAGCTGTGACGTCAGCTGTCAGTTGTGAGCTGTCAGACTCTCAAACTCTAAATGAGAACCAGCACTCAGTTGGTCTCTCTGACAATCTGCACACAGTCACTTTACACAAGACACTTTATCCACAGTCACTTTTTTACACTTGCACATTACTTAGGATTTATTTATTTATTACAGATTTATTTTTATTCTGCTTCTTCTATTTTTATTGTACTGCTGCTATTTGGGGTAAAAACTGGGACCTTGGGATTTAAATTTCGTCCCACCTCATGTACCACATGTGATGTGAATGACAATAAAGTCATGGCAGTCATGGTCTGGTGGTTAGGGAACTGGTCTTGTGACTGGAGGGTCGTGGGTTTCGATTCCCAGACCTGAGGCCATGACTAAGGCGCCCTTGAGCAAGGCACCTAACCCCAACTGCTCCCCAGACCCTGGGACAAATTTTGCAGAGGGAAAATTTTGATTGCGGTGAAAAATCACAATTGAAAAAATATGGCACGTTTTAAAGTTTCCTTGAATCCTTGAGATGTCCAAGAGGCTAGCTAAGCTAACCATGCTAGCTAAGACACTACACAATGCTGAGGAAGTACTACAGTACTTAAATACTCTAATACTGTTTATTATCTAATATTTAGGTGATATTTAGTATGAATTCTCATATGCACAAATACAAACTTCATAGGTCTTCATAGCTGTTGTTCATGCTAACTTCCGGTTCACCGCTGTACCCAAACAACTGGACATAAACTCCAGCCAAAGTAACCTTTTCTTTTCTGTGATGTTCAAAAGTATACGCAATCAAAATTTCAATTAACAAAATAATCCACAACTGCTTCAGTTTCACATGTGTTCTGGAGAGCGTAGCTCATCTTGTCTTAGCCTACCTTAGGCTAGCATGTTTACAAAACAAATGGCTTGTTGTTTTGCGCATGTCCTTGTCAGAGACAAACATTCACGAATCATGGCAAATGAGGTGTTAATATTTTCATCTTTGAGTGAACTATTGGTTAGAACAGCTATCAATCATTTAGAAGGCGTCAGCTGGTCGCTGTCGAGGCTTCTTGGTTGATCCACTACCCCTCCCCCTTTCCCTTGTGTTTTCCCATGAGACTTTAGGTAACTTGTAAACAAATGGCGGGGTCAAAGCTACTGTCAAACTACTACTACTGTCAAAGCTACCCCTGATACTCTAAAAGCAGCTTTCTTTCTCTTTTTTGTACCTGCAATTAAACCATCGTTTGTACCTATGAACTAACAACATTTACATTACATAGACTGGAATCAAATGAGTGTGTGTCATACACGCTAACCTTTAAAAGAAATAAAAAAGAACGAGTAACAAAGGGGGTGTCATAAATCCTGGATACTACTATCATAAACAGTTTCAATCAGTGAGGTCTTGCAAAGATAAAAGATACAGTGTATAATATTTAGATTTAGTGCACCCATTGTACAGACTTCTGTATGGTGTAAGTGGGTGAAAGAACTGCATCATATAGCCACACAAAGCCATTACCCTAGGAAAGGACCTTTTCCTAGGGGTGTTTTGAGGTGTGGGCTTATTGACAGGGGCTTATTTATCCTCTCTGAAAGATGTTATCGAATTATGATAGTTACTCCATGCTTTTGGAAGAAAATGTTAATTCCTCATTCTTAACAAAAAGCTTCATGGCTCTCTATTCTTGTTTGACTATATTGTCTGCATTTATGATGATATAAAATGATTTTGCATATCTTGATGTATGTTTCTGTAATGGGCGCGAGGACGCATTTATTAAGCTGGACGCAAGACACGTTCACGTCGTGTTTCACTAACAACAATCACCAACGTTAAACACACCACATAGATCACATTAGTCTAACGAAACAAGTGAACTCACACACACCCAGCCACACCCACGGACGTACATGTAAAGACATGGACTACATTAACACATGCCCAAAGGGAGGGGTTCGGGGCTGTAGCGACAGTTTCTTTATAGAAGAATTTGTCAGTTGTTCATATTGGTTACTTTTTAAAGGATTCATTTGGAAATAAATTAGTGAATGCCTAACACCATATTGCATTACACTCCAAACCTCCAAAGAGCTTCTTACTCTGAATTCACTTTAGCTGCAGCCCAAATATGCTGTACTAATGTTACTGCGTCTGCTGACATCATGTACTCAACCACTGCAGCCAGTCAGAGTCCAATACTAGTAAAACAGCCCAGTAAACAGAGGCACTAACCCCACTGTGTGTGCACACAGCCTACAGTAGCCTATACTGCTACTGCCACTATTATGTAATAATGATATTAAATAAACAAACGCTTTGTGAAGCATTAGGGAGGTTGATAGGTGTCTATTTGTGTGTGTGTGTGTGTGTGTGTGTGTGTGTGTGTGTGTGTGTGTGTGTGTGTGTGTGTGCGTGTGTGTGTGTGTGTGTGTGTGTGTGTGTGTGTGTGTGTGTGTGTGTGTGTGTGTGTGTGTGTGTGTGTGTGTGTGTGCGTGTGTGGCATGCATGCAGTAACTTCCACTTCCCAGAGATATGTCTCATTAAACTGCACCAGTGATGTCTTTACCACCTTATAAGTCATAACACTTAAACAGCTTTCTTCTTCACTTCAGCAACAATAAATTATTGAATGAATTAACATGTTTCAAATGGTTTCACATGAATTATGACAAAGGTATTTTTCACTTTTTGAATGTAATAAACTGTCCTGAAAAATAAATAAATTATTAGCACCATGGACAGCTCATTTAAACCTATTCTCAAACTGGGCTGATCATCTCTCTCTCTAATAGACAGATGTCAGAAAACTACTAATTGAATCTGAGAAAAAGAAATGTAACAATTATATAAAGGTATATACTACCAATAGCATATGATCGCATTGATTCCTATCAAACTAGGTGTAAGGCTGTCGCCTTTGGCTTGCTCATTAGGGATCTGGACCCATACGATTGTAAAGCTGCTTTGTGACAACGTGTGTTGCGAAAAGCGCTATATAAATACATTTGACTTTGACTTTAAATCGTTGCGATTTCTTATAGTCGCGCATAATAATTCTCTTGCAGAAACAAAATGGGAATGAATGAGAACAGAATGTAGTGGGAAAAGAAAACATGTAATAACTTTCAACAGTGACTCAAATTTATTAGGGCGAACATTTGTTTGCACTCCCTACGCCTTTAAATTGCGTGTTTTGGATTATGCAGTGGGCGGACCTGTGTCGCTCGTGAGTAAGTCTGGTTGTAGCGCTCATCGAACTGGGATTTGGGATGTTGGAGTAAGAACGTTGCCTGTCCCGCTGCATTGTAATTCATCTTAGCGTCACTCCATCACTTGCAGCTTCCATTAATCAAGGAATTAATATATTTTTTATAAAATCTTGGAATATTAACAGAAGATACGTGCTCTTCCAAATTAAAGGTAAAAATGATATCTAGGTTTTACTAGACACACTCAAAAGCCTTTGGTTCAGACTATAAACGGATAATATTTTCTCTTCCAGCTACTGTGTTGGTATATACAGCTTCATTGTTTGAGTTTGTTAAATTGCTTTAGGTATTTGAGCCCGAGCTTGGGGACTTTACGTCGAATGATTTTACAAATTATGCCTGCATTTGAACATCTATTTTGTTTTTCTTTAATCGTAATATATGGATCACTATCATATATCTGAATGACGTATTGCTTACCTTGCTAATTTCCTATTTCCTATTTACTCGAATTCTTCAGTTTGACATCAACTGGATAGAGGGGGCAAAATGTTTCTGTTCAACTGTGTAGAGGGGGCAAAATGTTTCTGTTGTGTGGTCTGAGTGTCTATCCTTGTGATGCTGCTGCAGCTGAACCCAGTTATTGCTCACATCGAGTGTCCCACTACTGATCCACCACGTCAGTGTTAAGAAACCGGTCCTTTCATTCCCTTGCAAAACAAGCGAATATCCACATATAACTAATCTGAAATTTGAAGGGTAATACCTGCAGTTTGGATCGGCACTTAGATTATCAAAATTCCCAATGTCACTTGGACTAATCCGTAGAGGCTTAAAATCTTGAGGCCACAGGATTTTTGACTGCGAAAACTGGGCTTTATTATTTATTGACCTCTGAGCAAATATGCGTCATTGTACACTGTGTGTCTCGATGTTAATCTGAATCACCCTCTAAAATGAGAACAATCTGACGAAAAGCGATCGCGGCTGGAGGGCGCATGAGTTTGTCAAGGCTCAAAGAAATCCGGAGTAGTGAACGATCCGTGCAGTACGTATACGTGTCTGGATGCTCTGACAATTCGCAATTCAGTGACATTTTGAATTCTGAACTATATCATATTGCACATTAAACGTGTTAATAATACAGAGCATGGATAATGAATTATATGGAATAAAATAAAGTACAACAGTGCAGTGGTAACAAGTTCCTTAACCCTTCTTTTCAGATTTCTTGTAACCAGCATTGTCACCTAAATGTGTACTCATAATTTTAAACTGTGAGGAAATAAGTAATTGCCATATCATCTCTGTTCACTTCATTTGATGCACATCCTTTGAAACTAGATAGGCTGGTATTGTCTTTCTAATAAATCTGCCTGCTGATTGTAGGGGGATAGTGGATGGTTGTTGTCATGTGCTGTGTACGAGTGTCAGGTTTCAGACATTCTCTTAGCAATAAAGCTGGCACACAACATTTAACTGAAATCTACTCAGTGGTGATAACTGTTCCATCAATATGAACACTATATGTCTTCCAAATAATTTGAATGTTTTTGCATTTTTTATTTTTGAATTTCCAAAAATGGAGTACTGGCTCACCACTGTCATATGGCCTAGTGTTGTTAGAGGACACACTATGCATCATTGCAGATATCAGTTAGCAGAGCTCAATAGCTCGCTGCCAGGGAGAGATTAACTATTCAGGGCAGGTGGTTAAAGGAGCTATTGTGTTCCACTGCTGTAGAACTTCTACAATTGGTGAAGGTATCGTCTACTGAAACACCATGCCAAAGCAACAGCAAGGGCATAGAAGGATTAAATTATACACACATACAGGTTCCCTGAGTGAGTCACCTGATCAGCAAGTATATGCTGTAAATACTTGGGTATTGTGGTAAGGGAAATCTATTATATAGCTGCCTTTGTATCTTGATTCACAATTAAGACACTCAAGATACTTGTATTATTATTATCATTGTTATTGTTAATATCATTATTTGCAGAATTGTCAATAAGACTGAATAAGTTTCTGTCTCCAGGCTGTTGCGATGGCCATTAGGGAGGAATGGTTCTGAATCCTCATAACTAAAAACCTTGTAAAGAACTGGGGTAGATCTGTAAAATAGTGAACTAATGTCTAAGTGAATTCTCTTAGGGGGCATGACATAGGGAATACAAATACTTTGATGACAGTTCCTCTTAGCACAAAATGGGACCAATGTCTAGCCCTAAACATGAGCCTTTAAAGAGTGAGTACAACAAACAAAATACAATACTATGTCTTGCAAAGTGAAAATGCTATTAAACTATTTCAATATATGTTAAGAATACACATAGTGTTGTCAAGGACGTTCTGAACATTCTGGCCAAGTCAAGGTCATTGAGGTCCTTAGCTAAGATAATCACTTTACTATTGAGTATATGTTAATCAGTCTGCATTTTTTGTTCTTCACAGGTTCATTATAAAAACACCAAATGCTGTTAGGATGTGGAAACATTACAAAGTCAAATCCAGCATGGAGGTCCTACATTCTAAGTCTGGAAGTTGGTTCAAAGAAACATCATCAGCGAAGCATATCTAACACTGACAGTACAAGTTGAATAAGTTTCTCTTCTCAAGAAAGCTCTGTCATTTGGAATTCACAACCTGAATTTGGGATGTGTTTTCTTCCATTTTAGAGGCCTTGCCTTTTTTTTTGCCCACTCCTTCTGCATAAAGAGTATATGCTAACTGTTCAACAATAACCTTGTCATCATCTGGGGAAATCTATTAGAGAATCTGAGTATTGAACCAAGGTGAACAGGATTTTGTTCTTTACCCAAGTAACAATAAATATATAATTTGTCATGTCTCCCCTCTGCCGACCACATAATGTGTTTTTCATGTTCTGTACATTCTTGGGTATGGGCTTGGGTCTGGAGTTCACAGGCTCCCTAGGCCAGTGGGCCCGTTATGTACGTTGGGATGCCAGCACAAAAAGTGACCTCACATTTCAGTTCAAAACAGCTATGTCCGATGGCCTAATACTCTACTTTGATGATGGGGGCTACTGTGACTTCCTTCTCATGACTATCACAGAAGGGAAACTGAAGCTTCATTTTAGTGTGGATTGCGCAGAAACTACGATAACCTCAGACAAGATGGTCAATGACAGCCACTGGCACTCTGTCACCATCAGCAGACACAACCTACGAACAGTGCTCAAACTAGATGGTCAGTCCAAAATGGATGAAGTGCGGCCACAGAGACAGTTCATGCAGATCATCAGTGACCTTTACCTTGGAGGCGTCCCTCAAGACATTCGAACGTCGGCCCTAACACTCCCAGCAGTTAAGGTGATGCCACCTTTCAAGGGCATAATTACTGACCTGGGATATGGGAGTAAGGTGTCCACACGCCTGGGGAGTCATAAGGTCCGGCTAGAAATGGAGGGCTTGTGCACAGAGAACCCCTGTGAAAATGGAGGAAGTTGTGTGCTGGTGGATGGAGACCCATACTGCGACTGCACTAAAACTGGATATGTAGGTCGTTACTGTAGTGAAGGTAAGAAAATAATCCTGCTGGTATATCAGAATGCTGGGTATTAAAATGCTCATAGTAGAGTTAATAATGTTTTAAATTATTTTTACCCTCTTTAATATTCTAATGTACTCAAATATTGAAAAAATATTTGCCTTCCTGGCAGTATGTTAAGGAAGTGACGTGTCAGGATCCTGAATCTAGATTACTGATCTGGATTTACCTGTGAATCTAAAGCCTGTTCATTGGGGTATATATGGTTATACTGGAATAACAACATAAGCTATAAAATGAATGATTTTCCAAGGTTGGGATGTCTTACCTGTGTCCATCAAAGTCCACAAACGTTACACCTGTTTCATTCATTATAGCAGTCCTACATTATGATTTATTACAATCTTTTTTAACATGCTGTTCAGATTTTTACATGTCTTGGGATGCTTACCTTGATTGAAGTACATATTTCTTTGTTCAGGTGAAATGATAATGGTCATTGTTACCAGTGATATAATATTTTCTCCCATCAAATATCTAGATCCTGCACACGTAACACACCATGGAAGGTACATGACCATTTCAATTAGTTAAAAATGTTGATGTTTGGTTTATCAGGTGTTCTATAGTACTTAATTCAATGTATCTCTTTGTATCTACGTCAAATAGGCTCTTTTATTTCAGCTGGATGGGTTTAAGACTGTTGAGACCTGCCTAGAATTATTTTCATTATTGACTCACCTGCACATGCTGACTCATTGATGCTGAATGCACCCTGAACAATCAAGAATTATGTGATATCAAACTTCATGTAAGAATCAAGCCTTTTTATTCCAACGTAATCATGCCATAAGCAGCTATTTTGGGTTAAACAAGATCACTTTTTTGTTTTTAATGGGTTTGGTGTATAGACATTTGCAGTGAAGATATACAACTAATGCCACACAAAAGCAAGTTAGTAGTGTGAAACATTATTTGTTTTAAAAAAATAAAACAATAGGGTATTAATATGTTTAAAAGGTACCATAGAATTTGAAATCTCCTTAAAACCTTATTGCTCTTTGCAGTGCTAATAATCTTCCATAGTGCCCTGAATGTAGCAGCAATTACCACTGGCCTCATAAGAAGTCTAATAATGACGAATGTAAGGTCGTTGATGTTTGATCTTAGAACAGTAGGGTTAGCTCCTCCTGCCCTGCAGTCATGTTGCAAGCTGAGCCATCAGTTTCCCTCTGGCTCATCAGACATCAGTCGCACAGATGACTGTATGTGCCTGATTGTCTGTTACACTACAGAGCAGTGGAAGCGTATGTTAATAAGTGAAATAAAGGGTGGGTGAAAAGGTAATTTACTGCTGCAAGTGAGGGACAAATAATGATACAGCATTTTAACTGACAATAACAATAACATGCTTTGTAAAATAACATGCTTTTTATAATAACACATGCTTTTGCTAATTTTAAGCATTGGCACAGCGGTACAGCAAATTATTTTGGTGTGGATCAGATAGCTCACAAATGAACGAGGGGAGTTCAGCTGCTGTTTCATGTGTGAGGTTGTTAATGAGTGATTTTGTCACTCTGTCTAACCTGACAATGTGTGGCCTGATAGCAAGAGGCTCTTAGAATATGCACAGGATTCCCTCATAATCTTTCTCTCCGTGTGTATCTTCCCTTTTCTCTCTCTCACACTCACACACACACACATTTAACCGCAGCCTCACTAAAAGGGTCAGTCTAGCCCTTGAACAACTGGAGGTACATTATGATTTGAAAAGCAGACTTTAAGGGCAGCCATATTAAGGCAACAAGAAATTGGTCATAAAACATTTTCAGTCTGCTCACCGCCTGTGACTCAAAAGCTGTGTTGCAAATTCTGGAAACAATTACTGAGATCACATCTGTCATACTCCCTTTCATATGGAATGCTGATATACTGCTGTCAGCTGTATTATAACAAAATGGAAATGTTTGGGAATGACAGCAACTCGGCGACGAAGTGGTAGGACACGTAAACAGACGGAGCGGGGTCAGCAGATGCTTATTGTTGAGGTGAACACCCAAGCACCTATAGGAGTTAACAACAACGAAGTATGAAGAAGTCAGCAACTTTCTGCAGAGTCAATCACTACAGACATCCAAACTTCATCTCACCTTCAGATTAGCTCTAGAACAGTGCGCAGAGAGCTTCATGGAATGGGTCTCCATGGTCGAGCAGCTCCATCCAAGCCATACATCACCAAGTGCAATGCAAAGTGTCGGATGCAGTGGTGTAAAGCACGTTGCCACTGGACTCTAGAGCAGTGGAGGCACGTCCATCTGACACTCTGTCCCGTCATTTTAATTTTAGTACTAGCCAACAGGATTTTGGCTTAAGGTAGATATCATTGTCACTGTAACAGGCAAGGTGAGGCAAGATGTGGAGATGGGTATTCCAGTTCACACATGGTTTAATAAACAGGCTAACCAGCGCGAGTAGCACTGTAGCAAACATGCAACATGCACTGATAAGCACAGAACAGACTTACAAAATGAGCACGGGACCAGGCTAATTATACTTAACATGAGACAAGACAAGACTAACTCACACAATATATACTTAACATGAGACAAGACAAGACTAACTCACACATTTATACTTAATTGAGACGTGTGAACACATACACAAACATCCACACCCACAGAAAGTACATGTATAGAAGCAGACTACACATACACACACCTGAAGGGAGGGGTCCAGGGGTGTATCGTGACAGTCACACACATTAGGTGACAATAAACCCGGAAGTAGATTATAGAACCTGATTTTTAAGGTGTCCACTTTAAGGTGTACACTGTTGAATGGCTCCATTCCCAATAAAAGCCTTACTGTTCATATGACTTTTTGCTTAGTTAGACTTTTATATCCAGAACATTTAGAGTCAGAAAGGTGCCAATTGGTGGTGGATTACTATGAATCATTATCATCACGTGGAAATGAGGACAAAATGTGATATCATGCAAAACATAAAATATGCCCACAATCTATTTTTATGAATGAAACTTGTTGCCTGGTGCTGTTTACTGTTAATGACACATTAAATGTCAATATTGCTTAAAATTTTTAAGTTTTGTTTTATCAGGAGTTCATTGTTTTTAAAAATTATAATATACATCCTAATCACTGTGCATTCAGCCTAATCAGTGAGTATTCAGGTTTGTTGAAACACAGATTACACACGCACGCACGCACGTACGCACACACAGATTCAATCAATCAAGGTAAAAAGGAAGGAAAACCACAAAGCCTATTCAATGAATGATACATCCAGTAGGGCCATTGGAGCATCTGTTCTATCTTGTCTGCAGCTGTGTAACTTCTACACACCTCTCACACATACTGAAACACACAGAGTGAGTCAATAACAAAAATAATTCTCATTGGTCCAGAAAGTTTCCAAAGATCCGCAAAACTCACAACCTCATAAATCCATGTGGTCTGCCGTAGACAGCTGGTTCAGTAACCTGCTTGGATTTATGCCTTCAAATGGTGTATGTGAGTTATATTGTGGTATTCTGGACATTAGACATGTTCATCAAAGGTAATGGTCTCAATATAATAGGGTCGTTTGAAAGTGTCAATCTGAATCCCTGAAAAGATGGGACAGATGTCACTAGATTCTTCCATGGGCATTTTTGTTAAATAGGCATGCAGAGGGATAACCTTTTCCCTTGCATGACAAAAGACTCAATAAAACGTTTTGGAAAATTTTGCATGAAAAATCTCATGCAAATTCACGCAGAGTGTCTGTAACATTGGAAATCTGTCTTCTCCCTACCCCACCCCCCTTTCAATCTTCTTCTGAAAAGCAGCAAAACAGAATCGTGGTAAGTTTTTACTCAACTCAAAATTGCATTACTTTATACTTCCTCTAGAAAACCACTGAGCTAAAGTTTGTAAAATATATGTAAATTTAATGTTAAAGTTAAAATAGTTTTCTAGAGTTTAAAATTTGATATTGTACAATGACTATAGAGCAAGGGACTAAGGGTTTACTTTTTCTATACTGAAAGCTTTTCATCAAGGTTGAACTGCAGTGTGCTAAGCATGGTTTGCCTTGGGGCAAAGCATGACTAGTCACAATACCTGACTGGTACTGGTATTGGTGTGCCTAAGCTTCTTTTCTCTTTCAATTGCTCTTGTGTCCTGCCCCAACCCTTACAAGGTTTTGCGCACATGGTGAAGCATCAACAAGGTATGCTCTTCTTTCATCTCTATCTAGTGTGCTGCTTGTTGTGACCCTGCAGTTTAGCTCTCTCTTATTAGTTATTCATTTTTTTAGTCTATAAGAGAGTACTTTTGCAAGTCACAGTCTACATAGTTCAGATCATTATCATATTACAATTGAAATATACAGCTTAAAATAATACACATCTGAGCAACTGAAAAAGGTACTGACTCTACAGACATCTTAGAAATGTATATGGCCATGTACGTCATTGAGCATTTGTGTGATGTTTAAGTGGTCTGAGGAAATTGTCATTTTTTGCCAAACTTGACAATATTAACTAAAGGTTTGTCAAAGGTATCAACAATTACATTTAACTAAACAAATAAAATTACATTTGACCAAATGTGATAACACATTGATTTAGCTTGGATAAATCTACTGGCCTTCAAGCCAGCAGGGATGTGTACTAAGAGTGGCATAGCTACAAAAATGTAAGATTGATTAATCTGGAAACAGTCAAGAGCACTATTCATTTAACAACTAGTGTACTAGTGGACAAGTCAACATGTTTATATTTCAGGTTTCAGTGTACTGGTGAGGTATTGGTGAAGCCTAATTAAATTTTTTACATTTCTGAAGGTACATCGTGCTACCAGTATCTTTTATTTAAATGATTTTTCACAGTTGCACTGAAATAAATGCTCCGGTTTAAAATAAATTCTCCCGTCAAAATTAAGAAATATTTTTAACAACTTATTCTGGGTCCGGATGGGATGGCATTTGGGTCCGTATCCAGCTAATCAGGAATGAGATTGGGTCCGGACAGGACTGCGTTCGGGTCCGGATCCGGACCGCGGTCCGCCTGTTGGTGACCTCTGATGTAGATGATTGCATCATCCACCCCAATGCCTGGCTGATAGGCAAACTGTAGCGGATCCATCACTGGTTTAACCAGTGGGCGAAGATAGTCCAAAACGAATCGCTCCATAGCCTTCATCAGGTGAGAGGTCAGTGCCACTGGTCTATATCCATTTAGATCAGTGGGATGTGCAGTCCTTGGTATGGGCACTACACATGACATCTTCCAGAAGACTGTTTCAGGCTTAAGTTAAAGATGACCTGAACAGGGGTGTTTTTGCTTTCAGCATGTTCTATTGCATTTTCTGGATATTTGGGGTGTAAAATAAATCTTAATTTCATTTGTAGTTCATGTTATTTTGTTTCATATTTTCTTTAGGTAATTTTTTTGACTTTGAAATATATAGCTGTATTATACAATTCCCATAGAGGAATATATAGTCAGTAGGTTATGGAAATCTTTTTCCTATTTTTTAGGTTTGGGTAAAATGCAAAAACTAGCTACTAAAACCACTCTGCAATGCACACTTATGCTCTTATGCTAGCGTTAAGGAGAAAATTTTTCAGTTCAAGCTAAAGGGTCAAAGTTAGAGTCAGTGTCAACTAAGACTTTTATTTATTTATATAGTGCTTTTCACAACACATGTTGTCACAAAGCAGCTTTACAATCGTATGGGTCCAGATCCCTAATGAGCAAGCCAAAGGCGACAGTGGCAAGGAAAAACTTCCTATGATGGTGGGGATTAGGAAGAAACCTCGGGAGGACCAAGACTCAAAAGGGAACCCATCCTCCATTGGGCGGCCCGTTAGCACAAGCCCGTGGCGCGCAGGGTGGTTCTACAGTTATAGTTGCAGGGGTGATAGTGGGAAAAATTCCTGAGCCTGAACTTTTTCTGAGGGGGGGGGGGGGGGTGGATTAATTAATTAATAATAAATAAGTCAGGTAATCATTATAGTGAAATAAAAAACTAATTTCTATTAATATTCTAAGAAAATGCTGTAACCTAAAGATTTACATTAGACACAATATGTTAAAAACAGGCATGATTAATTATTTATTCATTACTGTTAGTAAATTATAGGATACCAGACAACTCAAAGAAATTATGCAAATAAAGTTTAAAAGAATTACAAGTATTATGATTATAGTTAGTTTATACATATATAAAATTTAATCAATTTAATAAATATTTTGTGTTGGTTTATTAGGACATACATTTTGTGCTTTTGTTCATGTATTACACCTTACGCCGTAAGGCGGCCAGGATGAACCAGATTGTCTGACCACCTGTACCGGCAAAAAAACACTCTTATATTTCTGATAAAAAAAATAAAATAAAATTAACTTAATCAGAATAAAGATAAAATACTGAATTTATCTTGTATCTACCTCTGATGTCTGAAATACAGGCGGTCCCCGGGTTACGACGTTGATCCGTCGTAAATCGATTTTCGGTGTAAATCGGAACATACGTACATACTGTACGTAAATAACATACTATACGCAGTTATCCTATCCTAAAGTTAGGACTCTAGCAGCAGCATTTTGTACAAGTTGTAGGTTCTTTACTGTTTAGAGCATCCAATTAGAAGACCATTACAGTAGTCCAATCTTGACGAAACAAAAGCATGGACCAGCTTCTCTGCATCAGCTAATGAAAGTGTCTCGGCTTGGCGATATTACATAAATGGAAAAAGGCAGCCTTAGTGACATTGTATATATGTGTGTAAAATGAAAGATCCGAATCAATAGTGACACCTAATCTTTTTGCGGGATATTTAGGTGTTACTGAAAAACCAGCTAGGGCAGACCTGGGCAAACAACGGCCCGCGGGCCACATCCGGCCCGTTGTGCGTCCCTGTCCGGCCCGCAAGAGGCCAATCATAAATGAAATAAATATCTATGTCGTGCGTGAAATACAAGTGTGACGCTTTTATTTTGAAAGCGCTATGTTTGTGTTAATTCCATGTGGACGCACGTGTGTGTTTGTAAGCTGTGCGAGAAACACTGTAGGTGATCATATACAGATACAAGTTGGCTGAATTTATAATTTCGCTAGTGAACGTAGCGCGCGACTCCGCACACCTCGCGCGAACCTTCGCGAACTGCGGAACTTTTACGTGATGAATTTTAATTGTGCATTGTGTTCCAGGGTTGAAAAGTGCTAGAATTTAGGCATAACAAAATTTTTTTTTTAAGCACAACAAATTCACATTTGAATTCGATTCACAACAAATAGCTGACTGAACGTATTCCAGAAAGCGGATTCAGTGACGAAACCGGGTAAGTAAACTGAGAGTTAATGAAAACTCAGGGTTTTCCGTTCCAGAAGCTCAGCTTAGAGAGAACCTGAGTCAGCTGGGAAATATTGAAATGGACCTTGAAAGTGCCGTAAAAGTGCTTTAAAGCTAGGTTTAAGCCTGGTTTATACTTGAGGTGGCGCGAGGGTCTGCACGGCGCACGTGCGTGATGGCCTTGCACGCTGTCGATTCGTGAGGTCGTGTACCTCTCGAATTTTGTAACTTCGCACGCGCGCCACTTTGTAACTTCAGCGCGATGAACAAAGTCATGTTTGCAGGGTTCATACACCTTTACAAGGTGGAATTAATTAAAGCATTTGTACGTCACTTTCAAGGTCCATTTCAATATTTCCCAGCACGTTACACTTAATTAAGTTTAATATTTATACATATACTCGAAATAATTCGCTTTTTTATCACATTATTTAATGGTTGTTTATTTTCAAAACACCCAATATTAACGTCTTCACGTTCTTTCATGTTTCGTTCCTGGAATTACAAGAGGCTTGTATTTGTTAACGTGATACAAGAAAACTGTTCATTCAGAAGGCTATTTGTTGTGAAACGAAGTAGTTACAATTTCAAACATTTTTAAGTACTTTAGCCTAAATTCCAGCACTTTTCAAATCTGAAACAAAAAGCAACATTAAAATTGGTCAGGTAAATGTTCCTTCCCCTGTTTTTGAGGGTGTTTCTTTATACACACATCGTTTTGGAGAACACTGCACAGAATGTGTGTATAAACACCTCCGCCCGTTCGCGGAACTGGGCGGAGCCACCGCATCATTTTCGGCACGCGGACCCTCGCGCTCGTTTGTGTGGCCCTCTGACACAATTCAGGTTTCTCATGTGGCCGCTTGTAAATATTTATTGCCCACCCCTGATCTAGGGTAAGGGGAATATCAGCCCAATTGCTTCTAGCAGCTTTGGGTCCAAGAATCAGCACCTCAGTCTTATCGGAATTTAGTTGATGAAAATTAGACACCATCCAGTTTTTAATGTCCTGGACGCAGTTCTCAATCCTGAGAGTAGTAGTGATATTGTCCGGATTGGAAGATATATACAACTGAGTATCATCTGCGTAGCAATGGAAGCTAATACCATGCCTATAAATGATAGTGCCCAGTGGTAGCATATATAATGAGAATAATATGGGGTCCAGTACAGATCCTTGTGGGACACCATAGTTTACTTTAGTAAGCTCTGAGCATTCGTTATTTACTAGTACAAATTGGTAATGATCTGTCAGGTAGACTTAAAAAACTATCCTTCCATACCTCTAACCACCTAACAGAACATACAAAACATCTCCTAACTAACCTTACCTACAAAATAAATAAAACCAAAAATACATAAATAGTGCCCGCCCCTTCCTAGTGAAGTTTAACAATATAAAACTAATAATTATGCACAATGCACAGGGCCCCCCACCTTACCTGTCCAGTTTACCTTTCCTTTACTCACGTAATTTGACTCACAAGGTTTACTCACATAATTAGGCTAAAGAAACGTGTGATTACACACACCCAGCCACGCCCACAGATGTACATATAAAGACACGGACTATGTTAACGCATGCCTGAAGGGAGGGGTCCGGAAATGTAACGTGACAAGGGCAGTGTGCCCGGACCAGAGTCGAGAAACTAGCTATGCGGTGCGATGGCCACGAGCCACTCAGTGAGTGTTCCAGCAGAAAAGCTAATCCTTGAAGCGGTGAAAATGTGTCAGACTGTCTGGCAGACCAGAAGGTAGAGGCCACCCTGAGTGAATGAAAGAGTGGAGATGTGTCAGGTCTGGGTCCATGCTCCAAAGCCTGCTGGAGCTCCTGCAAGTACACCGTCTTCTCCAGGGCTGAGTGAAGGAGCTGGATAAGGTTGTGGTCAGTACATTTATCGTGTAGGTCTGTGACAGAGAGATGCAAAGTGGAGAGGTGTGTGAAGCGTGACAGTAAGTCTGCCACCACATTTTCTCGCCCCAGTGTATATTGCAGGATGAAGTTATATTGGTGGAGCCTTTCATACCAGCGGTGTATGCGCAGGGGTCTATGCCCGGATCCTGAAGTTGCCAGTAAGGCCGTGAGTGCTTGGTGGTCCATCCGTAGTGTAAATGAGTGGCCATACAGATACACATGCCACTGCTCACATGCCCAGACACATGCCAGGGCCTCTCGTTCTCCCACTGAATACTTCTGCTCTGCCGGATTATGGCAAAAACAATGGGAATGGTGAGGACTGTTGGACTGGATGGGTCAAAGTGAGCCAAGACAGGTGGTGCAATGAGTTGGGCCTTCAGCTGTGTGATGGCATCTGCACAGGCTGGAGTCCAGGCCCACGGTGCATCCTTCTTACGGAGCTGATGGAGAGGGGCAGTGGTGGCTGAGTACTGTGAGAGGAACTGTAGGTAATACATTGTCATGCCCAGGAAAGAGGCAAGGTGAGCTGGGCTGGACAGCATGGGCAACCCTGGATGGCTTCGCTGGAAGTGTATTGGACTAAGCCCACCTGCAGTCAGACGAAAGCCCACAGACTCTACTTCAGATGCTGAAAAAATGCATTTCTCCCCATTAAGCGTCAAGTTATGGGAGGCCAGAGTGTCCAGCACTCGCGCTAGGCGTTAATCGTGGATGGTGGATGTTGGTCCATATACCACAATATCATCCAGGAAAACAACTACTCCAGGAAGGCCAGAAAAAATAGTTGACATTATTTTCTGGAAACGGCTAGGGGTGAAGAAAAGACCAAACGGTACCCTTGTGTAATGAAAAACACCTGCGTGTGTGACGAATGCAGTGAGGTTGCGACTATCTGTGTGCAGAGGAACCTGCAGGTAGCCCTGGCGGAGATCCAGCTTGGTAAATACATTTGAGCCATAAAATTGGCATGTCAGCTCTTCCACCATAAGCAATGTGTATTTGCCTAGGACCACAGCCTTGTTCACGGCTCTCAGGTCCACATACACACGCAAACCTCCTGATTTCTTTTTCGCGATCACCACGTTTGAGATCCACGGGGAAGCATTGACTGGTACGATAATGCCCGCTTCTAACAATTTAATAAGCTCCCCTTTGACGTACTCACGTAAAGCTAGGGGAATGCGGCGAAGAGGCTGTATGACTGGGTGCACGTCGGAGCGCAGGAGTGGTTGGTGTGTAAAATCTGAAATACAGCCTAGGCCCGAAAACAGCTGGGGCCACCGCTGCTCCCATGGTGAGCTGACCTGAAGGATTGCTGCCCCACAGTTGTCCAGGAACCTGAAACCCAGGCTTGTGATTAGATCTAACCCCATAAGATTAGCACCATGCTGTGCCACCTGGAAAGTGAATGTTGGGATGCATTTGTTTCTGTGACGCACTGCACAACTCAAGGAGCCAACTAAGTTGAGCAGTGTATTGCCATACCCATGCAGCACTACAGATGGAGTCCTCAGTGTTTTGTGGGGCAGGAAGTGTTTAACAGTGGACCAGTTGAGAAGAGATAAGGCTGCCCCCTTGTCTACTAGCAATGGCACACAGATCCCATCTAGTTCCACTGTGCACATCTTGAACAGTACCTGGGCTGACAGTGTGTATGGGGGTAGTGCCAGTTCCGTCAGGCCATGAACCAGCCCACGATCCATAGTGGATATGAGCGGCAGACTCTGGCAAAATGGTTGCTCTTCCCACAGCGCTGACACACTTGGCCCCTAGCTGGACACACCAGGGCTTTGCTAACATGCAAAGAAAAGCCACAGTCACCATAAGTGCGGCGCAATTGGCCACACATGTGGCTCGTATAGTGTACACCCATGTCAATATCAGAGGATGCAGGGCTAGGTGGGTGCTCAGGTCCGTTCACATGCTGAGCGAGGGCAGGCTGTGGAGGGGTGCTATGAGATAATTTGCTGGATAGCTCAGTAGCTGTTTCAATTTGCAGTGCGATTTCCAAAGCCTGGCTAATTGTTAGGTTGTCTAGGAACATAACTAACTTATGACTCACCCGCATTCTGTCTGTGCTGCCTAAAGACGATTCTACGCAGGATTACTGTCTGTGGAGCTGAGAAATGTGCTTCGAGTAATGTTGTAGTGTCCTTATACTTCTCCGCTTATCCCAGTGTTCTGAATATGCGTTGGCCTTTGGTGCCTAAACAGTAAATCAAAATGGCTTTATGGCGCACGTCGCTAACTCCTCCAAGTGCGAGAGCTGCGAGGTATGTCTGGAATGATTCCAGCCACCAAATCCATGGTACCGGGGGCTCGCCTTGTAGCGCGGGAAAAGGGGCTTGTGGTGGAAGTGAAAGCTCCATCCTCATCGCCAAATGTTATATATAAAACCACACCGAGTCATACGGCTCGCACCACACTTGTTTATTCACACACAGTACACATAAGACGGGCTTCCGCTAATCTGTGACCCTTAACCCTAAATGACGTAATGGCTTTTAAAGACATAACAGTCAGGTTAATATATTAGGGGTGGGACGCTATTAAAAACTTACTCGAATTAATTCGAAGCGTTGTAATTAATTAATCGAAATCAATCGCATTTTAATCGCATTTCAATATTTAACATGAGAAATATTATTTTAGGTTTGAATGATGAATGAATGATAATCAATGAACATAAGCATAAACTTCAACATCTTGTTTATTTTTCCACCAGTCTACTACACAGACCAATAGATGAGTGCAGAAAACAGTTCAGAACACTGGAAATTCTGACCAAAAATGTTGTTTAATTTTGGGAGTTTTGCTCAGGATATTGAAAGAATAAGAAGTAAATCAGAAGATGTTTTAAATACCATTTTAGATTTTTTTTTATTTCCCAGGCCTCTGCCACAGCGATAAAGTCCTCTACACAGGCATCTCCATAGTGCCTAGAAGTGTTCTTCTGCATGCTCAAAGCAAATGACTGGATCTTCCATTATCATCTATAATATAAGCTGTCACACCAAGATAATTCTTGTTGCTAACAGAGGTCCAGTGATCCCCAGTCAGAGCAACATTTGTGGCACTCTTCACAATAACCTGTTTTACTTCCCTTTCCTCATCATACAGCTGCTGGATTTTCTTCAACATTGTCTTTCTGGATGGCAATTTGTAACTTGCATCAGTTGAAGCAATTTGCAGCACTCCTACATAAACCGTAGCGCTCGACTCTGTGAACGGCGGAGGCGTTTAAACTTGCCGTGTCTTACATAAGCCTTCGACCAAAGAGCGGTCTACAGTCCACAGCAATCCATCTCGCCAGTGAATTGGTCAATTTGTCCGATGTGGACTTTGCCATTTTGTTACTTAATTTGAACCCTGACATGTGGTCGAGTGTTGACTGGCGACACTGTTTGCTCATACTAAGAATACATTTAGCAGCTAAGTTATCATTACTGACCTGCGCGTTAGCACCAACATGTTTTGCGTTGAGGTGGTAACGAAGGGTGGAAGGGTTCCTGTGATAAGCGAACTCCTTCCTACATAAAGTGTAAATAACACTATTTTAGTTTGTACTTCCATCTGGAAGTTTCTTATATTTAAATTTCCCATCCACCAGCATAGCCTCTTCAGTCATCTCCATCGTGCTCATCTTATTATCTTATGACTGGAACTCGTGCACTGAGAAACATTCCATGGTGCAAAAGTGTCTCATGCGTTAAATGCGTTATATATATGTAACCAGGTGGAAAAAAGTGGTTAACTGTAAAGTGTTCACTGTAAATCCATTGTATTATCCACATGCTGGTTGAAGTACCTGCATAGGTCAGAGGGTGGCGCCATCCCCAGGTGCAGGGGTAATGAGTGTCAGAAAGTACAAAATCCTTTTGCGCACTTTTGGGACAGACGTGACAGGCATGTCATTTCAATCCGAGACGGTTGGTGTGAGAGAGTTAGGCTACCTGAACCAATGTTCGAGAAACTCGAGAGACCACTGCCGTATGTTCTTATGTTAATTTTTTTTATGCAAACGTGCCAGTGCTGTCAATTCCAGGTGCCGCGATTAAAAGTCCTCACCAGGATTTTGCTCTGGCTTCCTGGATTGTGTTGACTCCACTAATTTTACCTGGATTGCTAATTACGCATTTAACGCACGAGACACTTTTGCACCTTGGAATGTTTCTCAGTGCACAAGTTCCACACATACAGATTATATGGACGCACAATAAGATGAGCACGATGGAGATGACTGAAGAGGCTACAATGGTGGATGGGATATATATATATATATATATATATATATATATATATATATATATATATATATATATATATATTAGTGTTGGGCCGTTAACGGCGTTCGTTAATTTGATACTCTTATCGGGCGATATAAAAATTATCGCCGTTAATCTATTCTTAAAGTTGGGTTGGGAACTGGGTCAAAATGGGTAAGCAAACTGTGATGACTTTCAACTTGATAGTTTAGCTCAGCTGTATTCCTAACCAAATTGCACAGTAGGGGTGAGAACGAGTTTTTAAACCTGTAAATTACAAATCGTACGTGTGTTTACATGGATGCAGCCATGAAGTCGCCAGGTTTGCTTCATGGAAAATTCATTTTTAGGAACGTAAAGTATTACCGGAGCGGAGCTCGGAGTGGTCGTTTTCTGCATGGTCCTAGCGCTAGATTCGTCGCTATTTAAATATTTCTTTTTAACCGTTAAAACTGCAGAGGACCAAAACCAGCTTTTGAAAAAGTCCCCCCCAAATTACGTGAGGTTAAATGAAATGTTGGCTTACATTTCAAATATCATGTTTAGCTGAATAAACATGTTATCAACCCCTTTTAATGTACAGTATGTAGGCTTACAAATTCATGTTTAACTGAATAAACCGTTGGAACACGAGTAGCCTACATTTTATTGAGCATGTTTTTTTTCTTCAAGTATCAAAGTAGAACAGCTTTTTCAAGCAGTCATTGATGCATTTTGGAAACAGGAGATGAGCTATGGTCTAATGCACCCTCTGTATTAAGAAACCCTATCTTAAAAACTGACTTTTATTCATTACTTGGGTAGCACGCATATGAGCCATTTTAATATAGATTAATCTAGATTAATTTTAAGATTTTAGTGAGATTAATCTAGATTAAAAACATTAATCTATGCCCACCCCTAATTAATATATATATATATATATATATATGACATCAGGTTTCGTTCCATATATTCAGATTTCGTTCCATATATTCAGACTTTCATTCCATATATTCAGAATTTCATTCCATTTATTCAGAATTTCATTCCATATATTCAGGTTTTCATTCCATATATTCAGACTTTCAGTCCATATATTCAGGTTTTCATTCCATATATTCAGACTTTCATTCCATATATTCAGAATTTCATTCCATATATTCAGAATTTCATTCCATATATTCAGGTTTTCATTCCATACATTCAGACTTTCATTCCATTTATTCAGAATTTCATTCCATATATTCAGGTTTTCATTCCATATATTCAGACTTTCAGTCCATATATTCAGGTTTTCATTCCATATATTCAGACTTTCATTCCATATATTCAGATTTTCTTTCCATATATTCAGGTTTTCATTCCATATATTCAGACTTTCATTCCATATATTCAGACTTTCAAGTGGTGAAAGTCTGAATATATGGAATGAAATCTGACGTCATCGATGCACTCGCGCCATTTTGTGCTTTCAGTTTGTGAACTGGGTATGGCGGCAGGCTGCTCGTTATGAGTGAGGCATCTCGTAATTCAGGGAAAATTTCTCCATAGTACTGTTGGCTAGCGTGCTATCAGCTGTGACTGGCCTGATTCGGAGGTGCAGTTTGTATGTGTAATCATACTTCATGTTCAGATTCACACTGAAATTGTCAGAACATTACACCAGAAGCGGTAACCTCGTCGCGTGATGCGGCACAAAGGGCTTCCATACGGGAAGATAAACCTCTCAGTCCTCCTCAAACTGAACAGTGTGCAGATCCGCGCAGCACGGACTGGTTACCTGCGCAGTACACTGTGTCTGGACATACATAGCCTACTGACTGACAACACGCCGCACATCAGCTGATCAGTGGGCCGCGCAGAGCGGGTCCATAGTTTACATCAGTGACACTGTTTCAGCCATTCACACAGATATATATGCACTATTACAATACTACTGAATGAATGTCACTGTATGTATGTCTGTTCTGTAGGTCCAGTCGTATTGCACAAGTAACCGTCCGCGCTGCGCGGACATGCACACTGGTTCGGTTTGAGGAGGACTCTGAGAGTTGTATCTTCCCATATGGAAGCCCTTTGAACATGAGTAAATTTACACAAACACCGCAGCTCCAAATCAAGCTAATCACCGCTGATAGCATGCTAGCCAGCAGTACTATGGAGAAATGTTCTATTTAGCCTGGTTTATACTTGACTCGGCGCGAGGGTCCGCGCGGCAAAAATGACGTAATCGCAGTGGCTCCATCCGTGCGCGAGAGCCTCGCGCGCTGTGGATTCGTGAGGTCGTGCACCTCTCGAATTTTGTAACTTCGCGCGCGCGGTCCGGTCCGTCGCTTCAGCGCGATGGACAAAGTCATGTTTGCCGGGTTCATACACCTTTACAAGGTGGAATTAAAGCACTTGTACGTCACTTTAAAGGTCCATTTCAATATTTCCCAGCACGTTAAACTTAATTAAGTTAAATATTTATACATATACTCGAAATGAATCGAAATAATTCGCTTTTTTATCACATTATTTAATGGTTGTTTATTTTCAAAACGCCCAATCTTAACGTCTTCACGTTCTCTCATGTTTCGTCCTGGAATTACAAGAGGCTCGTATTTGTTAACGTATCGTTTCGGACAACACTGCAAAGCCATATTTACGTTTGATGCCTGGTGTATATATACGGTCTCTGGTCAGGTAAAAATGTTCTTTCACCGTTTTGCAGGGGTTTTTTATTCTCCACTGCCACCTATCGTTTCGGAGAACATCGCAGTGACGCTCGCGACGCTCGCGAAAGTATAAACGCCTACACCGCTCGCGCAGGGCGCTACAGTTGCTCGCGAAAGTATAAACCAGGCTTTAGACTGAAAAGTCCATCGTTAAGCATTTTTCGTCGTTAAGCACGACCCCAGATTTAGATATGCTTTGATCGTAAATACAGTACAGAAAAAAACGAACAATGTTCTCGTGCCCAACACTCCACTGTGCTGCCACTGCTCCTCCGCGCACCGCACAAAATAAAATAAAAAGTCGGTCGTAACTCCGGTCCGTCGTTAACCAGACCCGTCGTTAAGCGGGGACTCACTTTATTATGTGCAAAACAAAAAGTTTTTCTCTGTCAATACAGAGTGCAAATAGTGCAAACAGAGCCTGACCAAGTATGTCACTGAATTTGCTGCAACTACACTGCCATGTTCATTTTTAAGAATATTAACATCGCCACACTGCTCCTGATATCCTTTGCTGTCTTGCCAAAGTGCCGTTCTGTCCCTGCTACCAAGTGAGATAAGTTGATCTGGGTACTGAGCTGTGGTGGTGCTGTAAATGTCTCTGTATCGTGCTCGTATTAGTCGCGGTGTACGGAATTATTTTCATACAATGTTTGTATATGGTCAGTGTCTTATCAGTCACTCTCTTCCCATTTATCATTTCCGCCGGGTACCCAAAATGCTGCCAAACAAACGAGCCTGCTGCCATACCTGGTACCACAAACTGAAAGCACAAAATGGCACAAGTGACGTCAGGTTTCATTCCATATATTCAGACTTTCATTCTATATATTCAGACTTTCATTCCATATATTCAGACTTTCGTTCCATATTCTCAGGTTTCATTCCATATATTCAGGTTTTCATTCCATATATTCAGACTTTCATTCCATATATTCAGACTTTCATTCAATATTCTCAGGTTTCATTCCATATATTCAGACTTTCATTCCATATATTCAGACTTCATTCCATATTCTCAGGTTTCATTCCATATATTCAGACTTAGCAGTCATTCGGCTTGCCATAATATGTATATAAGAAACTTCCAGATGGAAGTACAAACAAAAATAGTGTTATTTGCACTTTATGTAGGAAGGAGTTTGCTTATCACAGGAGCACTTCCACCCTTCATTACCACCTCAACGCAAAACATGTTGGGGCTAACGCGCAGGTCAGTAATGATAACTTAGCTGGTAAATGTATTCCTAGTACAATAGGGTGACCAAACGGCCGTATTTCCTAGGACATGTCCATATTTCTCATCCTGTCCCTGGCATCCCGAGTTTTTTTTAGTGAGGAAATGTCCTGGTTTTTAAATTACCTTCATTGGACCATTAAGACTGGATTAAACTTTCGCGAGTGGCCGTAGCGTGCGACTCCACACCTTGCGCGAGCGGCGGATGCGTTTAAACGTGACGCGTCAATGTTCGCTCTCTGTGGTCGAAGATAAATGCTTACAAGAAGCGCTGCACATTGCATCAACTGATGCAAGTTATGAACTGCCGTCCAGAAAGACAATGTCAAAGAAAATCCAGCAGCTGTATGATGAGGAAAGGGAAGTAAAAACAGGTTATTGTGAAGAGCGCCACAAATGTGGCTCTGACTGAGGATCACTGGACCTCTGTTAGCAACAAGAATTATCTTGGTGTGACAGCTCATATTATAGATGATGAATGGAAGATCCAGTCATTTGCTTAGAGGTGTATTCAACTAAGGGTTTTCATAGTCGAATCTGATTTTCCCTTTAGTCGACTAATAGTCGAATCGGGTTTTATTTTTATTTTTATCTTTAGCACCTTATACGGGATCTCGTTCTCATTCAGGACTTTTTTCCACTTCAAAGTAAAAACCTAAAACACTCAGATAAATGAATAAACATGGTAGGTTGGCTTTATTCAGCTTTTATTTATTTACTTATTTATTCTTTAATTAAACGCTAGAGAACATTAACCGTCAATGCGCAGTGCTCGTATCGAACTGTCAGACAGGTACTGTGCAAAATGTCAAAAATATTTTAAATAAAATGTGCCTGCCTGAAAATATTTTTGAAAATTGCCACACAACATACAAACATTATAAGTAAAGGTTCAAGTAACGGGGTTTAAAAAGCAAACAACAAAAAATGTTTATATGCCTACTTGCCGAGACGCACCGCGACGAGACTGAAACGACAAACGGCTGAACTGTTTTTTTTTCAATGAAAGACGTTGATGACATAACTTGCACTTTACTTTGTTTGATTCATCTTTATCTTTTTCAAAATACTTTTGAAGTTTTTTAGTAGCCATTATAATCTTGGCAGATGCTGATCCTGTAGCGTTTTCAGCTCCGCTCATTTGGATTGTGCAACTGCAGGGTGTGATTTATTAATGTGTAGTAAGGAAGATGCCTATTGTTAATGCGCACACATCATTTAAAAATATTTATTAACAGAAATTAGGATGATTTTATTTGACAAAAGGCTATATATAACGAAAACATTTTTTTATATATAACGAAAACATTTCATGTAACAATTAATGCTTAGCAGCATCCTTGGGCACCCCCATGCAGTTAGAATGGTACATTCGACTATAGTCGAATCAGCGACTATTGCAGGTCACCCCTAATATATTTTTCCTGTATGTTACATAGTCTAGCAGTGGGAGGCAATTTCATGAATTCATATCTGATAATTAGAGCATATAAATGAATTTAATCTACTATTGGTATACATAAATTATAATCTGAAATAGTCAACATATTTTACTGCAATGACAAAAGATGGACATTCTTAGCTATTTAAAAGCTACACACAGGAAATAGATAGTAGCCTATAGATAGAATAAACTGCAACTTTCCAATATGTGTTGCTAATTTACAGTGAAACGATGGAACTACTGCTGACCTAATTAGAAAATAAAGTCATTTCCCATGCTGACAGATTTTGCCATTTGACATATGTAGACATGTTTAGTCAATTGGAAACCCTGGACGGAGTCATTGAGGATGATTAATGCGTCTAATTTAGAGAGATTCCAAGGGACCTGCAGAAAGCTGTTAATATAATTTCTATTTCTATTTCCTGTGATTCTGTTACTTATTTGTATCTGAAATATGTCACATAGAAATTTGTAAAAAATCTGAAAAAGTTAAAGACTTCATACCTGTTGAAGCCTTAGCACTTCAGTAATGGTCTTAAAGTAGTTTTTACTACACATATACTTTAGGGAATTAAACACATTTTGGAATGTTGCCATTTTCATATAGAATTCTCCAATGTTGAGGCACTGAGAGGAATCATTTAATCTCATTATTTAGATGTGCCAGTAAATAAAGGTTCATAAAGTAATGATTTAACATTATGGATATCCAGACATTTTCTAAGCAGACTTGTAAGACCTGTAAAACCAATTACATTTTGTGCTTCCTTCAGAGATTTATAAACATTCTAGATGTTCTGTTCATACTTCAGTCAACAATGCTGTGCGGATAATGGATATCTGGCTAAACTAGGCTTGAAGCTCACATCTCTTGGGATTTGTAGACATGTATGCATTGTACATTCTTGTCTGTCACTCAAGATTTGACTTGACATTTTTGACTCTGTTTGAAAAGTTCAACAATGAGGGGATTTTTTTTTTGCCTTGAGGCATAGGAGGACATTCCTCCTTCAATGAAACAGGCAGAGAAATTTAGCAAGTAAATTATTAAGATATTATAGTTTCTAAATAATGTTTAAAGATATATCAAAATGTACTGATAGAGATGCCACAGATCAGTTCCAGTGGCCGTGACAGGTCATGATTCCTTTCCAACTTTTGCCTGTTGCTCATTTAGTTGTTGCAGTAGAATCATAAAATCTGAAAGACCCAGGAGTCCCCCAAAGGCCCAAACTATATATAGGTGGAGCCTTGTGGAATAGCTCAGTTTAAAACTTGCATAGCACACAACGTAGTCCTCAATTATACAACTGTCTAAGCCATGGGGTGCACTACAAGATGGGCTGTACAGTGCTGCTATCCTGCATGATTTTTGCTTGCAGTTCTGACAGGCAATGCTTAAATGATACAGCATACAGTAAGGCAAAAGGACCTAAAGTAATTGATGTTGCTTACATGGCAGAATGGGGCCATACTAGTGGATGAGCAATATTGAACTCATCTATGATAGAGTTCAACTAGTGCAGGGTAAAGCTAGAAAATAAATTATGATATCACATGTAGCCCAGACAGGTCATTTAAGAGGTGATACAGAACACAACACACAATGTGATATACAAATGTGCTTTATATATGATGCCTGCATGGTAGATAAAACAATATAGTTTGTGGGCTTTCGTCTGACTGCAGGTGGGCTTAGTCTATACACACGAATGTGAAAGCCATCCAGCACTGGGCCAATGTGAAGCATTAGTTGGAGTATATATGTATTTAGTCCATTGGGGATGGGTCTGTTAGTAGGATTTTATATGCATATAGAATCATGACTTGTATTTACATTATCTTTACACATAGATGGTCCTGGATAGTGCTGTACATGTAGGTTTGTTTTTGCACCCCTGTGTAACGGAGTCATTTTCTTTTAGCAGCATTGTCTCCCTCCAACGGGCAGCTGGATGAAGGTGACCCTCTCCTTTTGTTATACTCGCCAGTTACTATCTGTGCCAACATAAACTCTTGTGAGGCAATGCATCAATTTAGCTTTTCAAATTACAGTGCTTTGTTGGTTGTTGGATTCAAATGCAATATTTAAATATTTGAAGATTGTACTTTTAACATTCATCCAAAGTAAAGACTGCTTTGGTCAGTATTTATCACTCTGTCTCAGTGTTTCTTTGTTTCTTTCTCAATTCTTCTTTCTCTGGTTGTCTCTCTGGCTCACGGCTTCTCTTGAGACAAATTTAAATTAAGAAACAGTGCAAAATTTAGAAACAACTTGCCCATGATTTGAGTAACTTGAAGGGTGTTTGTATAAATAACGCATTTGAAATGCAATAAAAAAGTCAGGTTTGTGTGATTTTAATAGATAGATGGATAGATTTAAATGTGTATCACTTGTATTTCTCTTTTTTTTTTTTAGCACATGACCGATATGGCTCATTATATATGAGGGGGGGGGGGGGGGGGGGAATTAAGTAATTAAGTAATGTCATTAAATGAAGCATGCCTTTCCCTTGTGTGACTTCCAATAGCTGAAGGGGGGGGGGGGGTGAAAGAACTGGCACAGAGAGCCTCTGAAGCATGCTGGGTTACCGACTGAGACCGTTTGTCATTTTGGCATGCAGATAGATGTATTCTAACAGAAATTATAGAGATGACAGAGAGCAGAAGGTAGCTGATCCTTGCTGTCATGGTGATCATTGCCCTTAATATGATCATAGCATTTACTATTTGTCATTGCAGCAATGGCTGGCATTTTAACACTGGGAAAGCCTAGATAATATAAATCGTATTGGAGATGTATAGTAGTATTCGTTTTCATTATTTGAATGCTCAAATATTTTTGTAAAACTGTCTGAAAACCTCCTCATGTTCGTAGGCCAGGTGATCATACGTTTTCCCTTGTGGCTGCTTGCATGGATAATGAAGCTAAACTAGCCCTGGAGGTGTTTTATCTTTCTTAGCTACTGTACACCTTTCTCTTACCTTCTGTGCTTTTAAAGAAAAACAGAAAAATCCATTGTGCACTTTATCAGGTTTGATGTAAAATTGCCAAAACATAGGCTACACTAAAGTAAAAAAGTAAAATCAGAGAAATGTTTGAAGGGAAGAGTGAGGAAGGGAATGAGGAAGAGGGAGAGAGTGCTCTAACCGGTGCCTGAGGGTAAAGCCACTCAAGAACATCCCCTACAAATTCAAGTGACCTGCTTTTCAGCTCCTGCATTTATCCTTTTTCCATTACCCAGAGTGGCATTTCATTTATTACCCATCATTCATCTTTTCGTTTTCTGCCAGGCCCAGGATGCACTTAGCCTCATCCTGCCCCGCTCTTCCTCTCATTCCACCCTCTGTGCACCTCCAATCTGTCCCCATGAGCTATATTCTCTCTCTCTCTCACTCTCTGCCTCCCCTCTCTCTTTCAATACAGTTAAATTTTCAGTTCAACATAGCTTTATTGGCATGAATGGATCAGTTACAAGACTGTTTCAGCAAATAGAGTTTGGAGCTGAACATGCTCTCTGGCAATGATAATGTTTTTTTTAGGTTATGGTGACAGTGATGGTTCTAACAGTCAAGTAAAAAAAAATCAAATGATAATAAATTAGACAACATTTAGGACCACAGGTACAATGAGCCTAGGAATGGGCAATTGTGTATAGATGAATATATACAGATTCGGCTAAGATTTTTTTTTTTGTACTATTTTATCACAGTACGGCATTAAAAGACATACAAGTTAAACTTTATTTTAACTATTAAACAAAGCTGTAATCAGTGGTCAATAAATAGCAAATCCATTAAATAACATTTTTTCAAGTATTGAATACTAAAATGTACACTAAAAACTGAACTTTTGCCATGATTTTTTAATTTATTTGGTTTAAAAAAATGGGAACTGCACAGACAAAACAAAGCTCAGCAATGAAACACAGAAAACACAGGCTTTAAATACACAGGACTAACAAGCATACTAAACTAGAACCAGATGAAATTGTGTAGTTAAAATGTGATAGGAGTGTTGCAGGAGAACACATGGGGAAATCAAAACATGAGCACATGGAAAACAAAACAAAGACATGACTGACAGGTGTTGGCAGGGCTAGATGTGACAATTACCTAACTGAAACGCCCTTGGCATGTTCCTTCAGATGAGGTGGATGAATGGATTTGTCATTTTACCTCTGAAAGTGCTGAAAGTGTCCAACACAGTTTACAGATGGAGAAATACATGACTGCATAGCCATCACTTTCATGTTCCACAAACTAAATGGTTTTTAAAATACATCAACACCTGAAGACCCTATAGCACAGGTATCACCAAATGGCGGACCGCGGTCCGGATCCGGACCCGAACGCCGTCCTGTCCGGACCCAATCACATTCCTGATTAACTGTATACGGCCCCAAAAGCCAAAAAAGTTTTAACGGGAGACTATATTTTAAACCGGAGAATTTATTTTCAGACGAGTGTTACGTTCACCCCCCCTCAACAACTTTCGTTCGCCACCGCGGACCCGGACCTAAGGTCTGAGCTATCTGCCAAAAATTGACCGCGGAAAGATTTAATTGATTACCCCTGCTATAGCACATCATACAATATACCAATCAGCAAATCCATCTCATAAGCAATCATTCTGTTGTGGATCCATCTTATTAGTGGCCAGTGGCCACCAAAAATTTTTGGCCATCGGACACAATATACATTTTCAGATTGCCCACCCCTAACTCAGCCTGTATCTGTGAAGACCGTGTGCAGTCTCTACTGAACTTTAACTTAGACTTAGACTAGATGTTTGGTCAGCAGAACTGGACTGAGGCTGCCATGTGATAGAAGTGAGTAGGTTAGTTAGTCTCAATAACAACCGGGTGAACCAGGTGAAGGACTGAGCTGTGGGATTTTAAATGTTTTGTATTGTATTTCCTTGCTGGAATTTAGGTGCAGCCCAAATTTTGGAGATCTCTCTAGTTTTATGTTTCTATCTTTCAAGATTTGCATGTTGGAAGTTTACTATCAATTTAGATAACAACTTAGATGCAAGATCTTAACATTTATTCACTAGAGCTTTATTTGTTATTTGGTAATTGAAAAGCTAAATACATACAAAAAAGCCTAGGCTACTCTGCATCTACTAACAAACTGATTGTATATTGCTCTGTCAGCAGCCATTCCTTTTGGTAGTGACAATCACTTTGTTGTTACTGAATGATCTGTCCTGTTATGTAAATCTGTCCTGTTATGTAAAGCCATACAGGGCTGATGTGTTAAATGATGTGCTGATTCTCTAGCTACCATGTTGGGCTCATCTAAGCTTCAAAAATATTTTTCTGTCCTGACATTTCTAGTTGCTTGTTGACCTTCACATTCTTTGGTGTGGAGGATATCAAGTCAGAAAGTAAGATAAACACCAGGCTGGGGCTTGGAGAAAAGATCACCTGAACACTCTTTCATAAACCATTTAATTCAGTCAAAACAATTTATTTATACAGTGCTTTTTAAAACAGTTGTCACAAAGCAGTAATAGTAGTCCTGGGCCATGGAGATACAGCTGTAGCAGGGGAGAATTTGGGGTGGTGAGAGGGTCCAGGGCAGTGGGTTGATCTTTCATCCACAGCTGGTTAGGCAAGATTAGCTGCCCCAGGGTGGATTTGAGGGAAGGCTCGTCTCTCCTCGTCTCAGTATTTCTCAGGTAGGCATACAGCCATTTGGAAAAAGAAAAGAGGGACAATTAGCTCTGTATGGGATCATATGTGGGACAGAAATTTAAACATTTCTGGAGTGTGGCAACAACTCCAACATTTAATTATTACAGCCAAGCTAAAAGGGCAGAACCAGAAGGTAACACATACATGGAAGCATCCTGAGACGTTGACATCCACCCACTATACCAGTGGTTCCCAAACTTTTTCTGCCGTGCCCCCCTTTAGTAGATAAGAATATTTTTGCGCCCCCCCCTACAAACTCAAACGCATATTGACCAGTGGTGTAGTTAAAAAATAATAAGTGAGGGTTCGCGAGTGTAAGTTGTTGGGGGGGGGAGTGGCGGCGAGCTCCGCCCACCTCGCACGACCCTGCTCAAACGGTGAGCGTCACTGCAGTGTTCCCCCGAAACGATAGGTGGCGATAGGGGGCAGTGGAGAATAAAATACCCCTGCAAAACCGGTGAAAGAACATTTTTACCTGACGTTACACCAGGCATCAAAATAAATAAATATATACACACACTCTATATATATATACATATATACATTTTCTGCATGGTCCTAGCGCTAGATTCGTCGCTATTTAAATATTTCTTTTTAACCGTTTAAACTGCAGAGGACCAAAACCGGCTTTTGAAAAAGTCCCCCCCAAATTACGTCCGTGAGGTTAAATGTACTAAATGTTGGCTTACATTTCAAATATCATGTTTAGCTGAATATCAACATGTTATCAACCCCTTTTAATGTAGAGTATGTAGGCTTACAAATTCATGTTTAACTGAATAAACCGTTGAACACGAATAGCCTACATTTTATTTTATTTCTTCAAGTATCAAAGTAGAACAGCTTTCTCAAGCAGTCATTGATGCATTTTTGAAACAGGAGATGAGCCCCTGGTCTAATGCACCCTCTGTATTAAGAAACCCTATCTCAAAGACTTTTAGTCATTACTTGGGTAGCACGCATATGAGCCATTTTAATATAGATTAATCTAGAGTAATTTCAAGATTTCAGTGAGATTTATCTAGATTAAAAAAATTAATTAATTAATTAATTACTACCGTTCAAATGTTTGGGGTCACCCAAACAATTTTGTGTTTTCCATGAAAAGTCACACTTATTCACCGCCATACATTGTGGAATGAATAGAAAATAGAGTCATGACAAGGTTAGAAATAATAATTTGTATTTGAAATAACATTGTTTTTACATCAAACTTTGCTTTCGTCAAAGAATCCCCCATTTGCAGCAATTACAGCATTGCACACCTTTGGCATTCTAGCTGTTAATTTGTTGAGGTAAGCTGGAGAAATTGCACCCCACGCTTCTAGAAGCAGCTCCCACAAGTTGGATTGGTTGGATGGGCACTTCTAGTGTACCATACGGTCGAGCTGCTCCCACAACAGCTCAATGGGGTTCAGATCTGGTGACTGCGCTGGCCACTCCATTACCGATAGAATACCAGCTGCCTGCTTCTTCTCTAAATAGTTTGTGCATAATTTGGAGGTGTGCTTTGGGTCATTGTCCTGTTGCAGGATGAAATTGGCTCCAATCAAGCGCTGTCCACTGGGTATGGCATGGCGTTGCAAAATGGAGTGATAGCCTTCCTTATTCAGAATCCCTTTTACCCTGTACAAATCTCCCACCTTACCAGCACCAAAGCAACCCCAGACCATCACATTACCTCCACCATGTTTGACAGATGGTGTCAGGCACTCTTCCAGCATCTTTTCATTTGTTCTACATCTCACAAACATTCTTCTTTGTGATCCAAACACCTCAAACTTGGATTCATCCGTCCACAACACTTTTTTCCAGTCTTCCTCTGTCCAATGTCTGTGTTCTTTTGCCCATCTTAATCTTTTTCTTTTATTGGCCAGTCTCAGATATGGCTTTTTCTTTGCCACTCTGCCCTGAAGCTGCCTCTTCACTGTAGATGTTGACACTGGTGTTTTGCGGGTACTATTTAATGAAGTTGCCAGTTGGGGACCTGTGAGGCGTCAATTTCTCAAACTGGAGACTCTAATGTACTTATCTTCTTGCTTAGTTGTGCAACGCAGCCTCCCACTCCTTTTTCTACTCTGGTTAGAGCCCGTTTGTGCTGTCCTCTGAAGGGAGTAGTACACACCGTTGTAGGAAATCTTCAATTTCTTAGCAATTTCTCGCATGGAATAGCCTTCATTTCTAAGAACAAGAATAGACTGTCGAGTTTCAGATGAAAGTTATCTTTTTCTGGCCATTTTGAGCGTTTAATTGACCCCACAAATGTGATGCTCCAGAAACTCAATCTGCTCAAAGGAAGGTCAGTTTTGTAGCTTCTGTAATGAGCTAGACTGTTTTCAGGTGTGTGAACATGATTGCATAAGGGTTTTCTAATCATCAATTAGCCTTCTGAGCCAATGAGCAAACACATTGTACCATTAGAACACTGGAGTGATAGTTGCTGGAAATGGGCCTCTATACACCTATGTAGATATTGCACCAAAAAACAGACATTTGCAGCTACAATAGTCATGTACCACATTAGCAATGTATAGTGTATTTGTTTAAAGTTAGGACTAGTTTAAAGTTATCTTCATTGAAAAGTACAGTGCTTTTCCTTCAAAAATAAGGACATTTCAATGTGACCCCAAACTTTTGAACGGTAGTGTATATATATATACATAGATCTATATAGATAGAAATATACATCTATATACATCTATGAACCTGCGCGAATGGTGGAGACATTCATACTAGCTGCGTCACATTCTTTGTAGTTTTGTCCGAAACGATATGTGGTAATTAGTGGTGGGACTTTAACGCGTTAATTTCGATTAATTAATTACAGGAAAATTAACGCACTAAAAAAAATTTACGCATGAGACACTTTCGCACCGTGGAATGTTTCTCAGTGCACGAGTTCCAGACATACAGATTATATGGACGCACAATAATATCATGATGGAGATGACTGAAGAGGCTACGCTGGTGGATGGGAAATTTAAATATAAGAAACTTGCAGATGGAAGTACAAACAAAAATAGTGTTATTTACACTTTATGTAGGAAGGAGTTCGCTTATCACAGGAGCACTTCCACCCTTCGTTACCACCTCAACGCAAAACATGTTGGGGCAGGTTAGTAATGATAAATTCCAGGACGAAACATGAGAGAACGTGAAGACGTTATTGGGCGTTTTGAAAATAAACAACCATTAAATAATGTGATAAGAAAGCGAATTATTTTGAATCATTACGAGTATATAAATATATAGTAATAGTATAAATATTTAACTTATTTAAGTTTATCGTGCTGGGAAATATTGAACTGGACCTTGAAAGTTACGTACAAGTGCTTTAATTCCACCTTATAAAGGTGTATGAACCCTGCAAACATGACTTTGTTCAATGCGCTGAGACGCGGCACGCGAAGTGCACGACCTCATGAATCGACAGCGCGCGAGACCCTCGCGCACGGGCGGAGGCACAGCAATTACGTCATTTTCGCCGTGCGGACCCTCGCGCCGCATCAAGTATAATCCAGGCTTTAAGAGTTTTTTCACGGACACTCACGCCGCAACCTTCCAAGCTTGTTTTACTTTCAAGCTCTGCGCCCCCTGCAATAGCTCCACGCCCCCCACTTTGGGAACCACTGCACTATACCATGAACAAACTTGAGTGATCACCTGCAGTGACAGGATGACAGCACCAGCGCCCCAGTTTACCATAAAACCTTTTACCCAAAAACTAAATAAGTAAGTTTTCAACCTAGACTTAAAGGTTGAGACTGTGTCAGGGTCCCATACACATTCTGGAATGTTATTTCATAGTTGGGGGGCCTTATAAGAAAAGGCTCTTCCCCCTGCTGTTACCTTATTAATTGTTAATAAGACTAATGAGAGGGCAGCACCCTGTGATCTTAGTGGACGTCGGGGTTCATAATAGGAAATAAGTTCCTGGAGGTAATCAGGAGCAAGCCCGTGCAGTGCTTTATAAGTTAATAAAAGAATTCTAAAATCAATACGGAATTTAACTGGGAGCCAATGCAGGGCTGATAGGACTGGCCTGATATGATAAAATTTTATAGTTCTAGTTAGAACTCTGGCTGCTGCATTTTGAACTATTTGAAGTTTATTTAGATTCCTATTTGAGCATCCTGACAGTAGTGAGATACAATAGTCTAATCTGGAGCTAACAAAGGTGTGTACAAATATTTCTTTATCATGCTGGTATAATGCATTTCTTGGTAATGTTACGGAGAAGTAGAAAAGCTATCCTAGTAGTATCAGCTATGTATTTATCAAATGTTCAGAGTTGAGTATGACACTGACATTTTTGGCAACTGAGCCAGAAATAATGGGGTAGTCTGCGAGATTTAACATTAGATCTGGTATTTTCTGTCTTATAAGTATGCTACTGGATACCTGCAATTTTCCCCTGGGATCAATAAAGTATGTATGTATGTATCTATCTATCTATCTATCTATACAAGATATTTTTTTTGTACCTTTTGTGACGTTGGGTGCGAGGCGAAGGACGAGACACAAATCCAGCTTCACAGACACAACGACACGTTTTAATGCAGACAGGTATTGCGCAATAGTGCACGCTAAACAGACACATACACACGTAACGTGTAGACTCAAACATTAGACAACGACGAGCACAAGACACTGCGCGAACGCACATTAAATAGACAGACCACATCAACCCCACGTGATGACGAGACGAGCCACAGGTGAGACGGATAATGACAAGACGCACCCGCACCCACGGAGGTACACAGACGCAGACGAATAGACGCAGACAACGTTAACACACGCCCCAAAGGAAGGGTTCGGGGACCGTAGCGTGACACCTTTTGCATGTTTGTGACATTCCTCTCTGACTATTACTCAGTTATCAATTTGCTTAAATTGAGGATCTTTGAGGTATTACTTGGGCTTAGTCAAATTCTGAAATTCTACTTTTCATCACTGTTTATAACTATCATAGGGACACTAAACTAATTTGCAGACTCATACTCATTCAGAATAGTTATGCTCTCCTTGCTTATGAATTTTACAGCCTGTGAAGTTTCAACCATGGTGAGCTCACACAGGGAGGCATCATCTACTACTACTAAGCTGCTCAGCTGTGCATGCATCAGCAGGCTAGAACTTCATGCAGAGCATGCAGTTTTAGAAACTAGCTTACTGCATTTCCCTCTCCACCATTTCAGTGACTTCCTCTAAAAGCTGCAGAGCTCTAGATTCAAGCCCTTTCCCTTCCTGTGCCCTCTGATTTGGCTCTAATGCTTCCAGATCAGGTTTGACTCACAGGGTATATGTACTGTCTAGTGATTGCAGCTTGATTGTCATGTGTACAGTGATGGGTTGATGTTGTGTAATCCCCTTTCACTGATCTCTTTGCTCCATCTGCTCAATCTCCATGCCCTGATTCCTGCCATAACCTCCATCCTCACGTCTTCTGTCCCTGCCTTGCTTAATTCATCAGATTAGGGTGTATATCTCTCACCACGATAGCTCAGCAGTGCCTTGTGCAGTAATAATTTGGCCACAGTGTCCCACTACCTCACAGTTCCTCACGTATTTATTTATTTATTTATTGTTGTTAGTTTTTATTAACATTTGATTTAAGTTTATCAGTGTAATCCTGTAAATGTTTTTTTAAAACTTTAAAAACTTTAATACATTGGATGTTATAATTCTGAATGTTTTAGAAGAAACCACACATTCAAATGTGGAGGTGGGAGTAGGGAATAGGAATATGGTTGCCATGCCACCCTGGGGCCATTGGTTTCTTTAATTTTTATTTTATAAAAAAAGAAAATACCATCTCAGTATGGAATGCTGACAACACGGTAAAATAAATCACTTAACAAAGTACATCTGCTACATCAAGCAACACAGGCTAAATCCAGGTCAATACTTAGCCCCATTTCACCTACCCTGAAGAATCGTTATCTAAATGACAAGTACCCAGGGCTGGACTGGTAATCTGGCGTACCGGGCATTTGCCCGGTGGGCCGACAGTCCTCAGGGGCCGATGATTTTTTTTCCTTCCCTTTTTTTCTGAGACTGGCCCACAATTTAGAGGGGGCGGCCCATTGGCCCATCTTCAACATAGACAGTGGACTGAACCAATCAGGATATAGGACGAAAGCGGCCCCACCCTTTCTCTGCGTGGGTCGCTGTAACTCCTGCTACGTTCAGTGTTGATCGCGTTGTTAAAGGAGAGGCAGCATGGAGCAACAGAAGCGGCAGAAAGGGGGAGCGGAGAAGTTACGCGAGAGGAAATTGAAAAGTTTCAATGTAGATGCTACAAAATCTGTAAAAATCACAGACATGTTCGCTGCTGTAGCCTCCACGTCCTCTGTAGGTGAAGACAGCAGCAGCAGACAGGGAGAGCAGCAGCCAGAGATGCAGGCTTGTGAAAGAGAAACCGAGGGACAGACTGAGTGGGAAAGTGTAGTACGTAAGCAGGTAGTAACGTTAGGATAACACAGGGACTTACATGAGAATGATGAGTAATGGCCATTTATTAGTATCAATATTAATTGGTATTTGCATACTTCTCAAAATCTGGCAGCCACGCGCCCTTATTCTGATAAAATAGCAAATGGTCAAGACTGAGAAGTGTTGGATGAGCAGCAAGTGTCCATTTTAGGCTATCATAGCATTTTAGATATTTAGGTTAAAGGTGTATTGAAAGGCTGCATAGTAGTTTGAATCATTGAAGCCTCTATGCTGTGGTTCAACATATTTTAAAAAGCACTCAAACAAGTAAAATTACAGATTTTAAAACTTATAAATGATAAAAAAGCTTTGCAATTTAAGCATGACTACAGTAACTGTAAAAAATACAAAAGTAATATTAACAAAAGATATGCCCACACTGAATAAGAGTAAAACGGTGTCAAATGCTTTTAAGACATGTTTGCGTTGCATGAATTCATAAAGCAGCTTTGTAGCCAGATACAAATACATGTTATAGCTGTTTAAAGGAGGGAGCACCTTTAACCTGAAGAATTTGAATTGAGCTGTTATATCTGAGAAATTCAGAAAATACATATTAGGGATGATTTCAATAAAATCACAAGTGATTGTAATATAATAATGCTAAGACGGAATCCAATGACTTTAACCAGTAATTTTTTTATTATTTCTTTTTCCACGTTGTACCCCACATACATAAATTAAAAGTTGGTTGTGCTCCACTAATTATGAGGGGCCGGTCTAAACCAAAAATGCCAGGGCCAATTTTTTGTCCCAGTCCAGCCCTGCAAGTAGCACGTCTGCTATTGCTATGTCTTGCAGATGCTTGGCTGGCATGCAGATATGCACATTTTAATATTTGTGTTACATAAGCACCAAAGTGGAAGGAGGAAAAACAATAAAGAACAATAAAAAACAATAAAGCTTTTTGGATGTGGCTGTCGCAGGAATGGGTCCCCTTCCCTCCATTGCTTGCTGATTCTGTGGCAGTACTAAGCAGGATTAGTAATGATTGGAGTTTTGACGTGAGAGATTTTCTGGCGAGAATTCTCCCTGATCTGGGTGAGGGGAGGGAGTTGAAGGAGAGTATGAGTGAGAGTGCTCCACCATCAAATATACCATCTTCTCAACATCATTTTTAAAAATTATTTTTTCATCAATACATACTCAATGTTGTAATGTGCATTTGTAGGGCGTTCCCCACGGGTCAGCTGTCAGGTCTCTAGCTGATTTCTTTGTTGCCATTGGGAGCTTTTTTGTAGGATACAGAGGAAAACAAATCTGTCAAGCAGGGAAATGCTGTGATTAATGGTAAAGTAATTTAATCTCTGACTCAGACATATTTGGCAGTGTGCCATAGCAAAGCATAGAAAACTGGATAACAAGGATCTGTCTAAAGGATATCTATTCATATGTTTAATTGTGAATCTATCATTGTGCTCAATATTGAATCATAAACCTGAACACTAAGCACTTTCAGTAGTATTCAAATAAACAAAGGTGTGGGATTTTATTTAAAAACACATAACTGACATTTTAAAATGAGACCTTTATACTGGCCTTGGGGTGATATTTAATTTATTCTTATCAATGCCAAGATAATGTAGTACCTGCCATTTAAACAAACTTTATTGCATGCTAAATAATATGTTGTCCAGTTGTTCATGACCTCAGAACTGCAGCCCATGGCTTTATCAAATATATTTGAATAAAATCTTGACCAATGGAGATAAAAATCCTTATTTAGTCCTCTTTCCTTAAGAATTGATAGGTATTAAAAGATTATTATATAAAATGTGAATGTTATAAAACTGAATTATGCTCAATGTTAAGAGAATTAATTCTTACCTAGCATGGCGGCTGTGTGTTAACCCATATATCATTGTGTTAACTCTTAATTCCTGGCAGTTCTAAGGTTATCATAATCTAAATGTAGGGGTTTCGCCTATTAATCCTTTATGTAGAGATAATTTATTTTCCCACAATTATTAATCAGACTCATTAATTCAAATCAGCCTCATGTACAAATCAAACCTAAACTAAAAGTAATTAATGGCTTGGTATTTGATGGATTTAAATAACTGAATTCTTTGGACAGACTGGCAACAACCACAATTTGAATTATATCAAAACAGACATCTTGGTGAAAATAAATGGTACCTTTATTTAAAACCAACTGCTCTAAGACACAAACAGGATAAACAACGAGGATAAGTATATTTACAGTGAAGATGAAACATCTAGTGTGTGTGAATGGATGTGTAGAAAGTGGTAGAGAGTACACTATATTGCCAAAAGTATCCGCTCACCCACCAAATTATTGGAATCAGGTGTTCCAATCTCTTCCATGGCCACAGGTGTAGACAATTAAGCATCTAGGCATGCAGACTGTTTGTACAAACATTTGTGAAAGAATGGGTCGCTCTCAGGAGCTCAGTGAATTCCAGCATGAAACTGTGATAGGATGCCACCTGTGCAACAAATCTAGTCATGAAATTTCCTCACTCCTAAATATTCCAGTCAACTGTCAGCTGTATTATAAGAAAATGGAAGTGTTTGGGAATGACAGCAACTCAGCCACGAAGTGGTAGGACATGTAAACTGATGGAGTGGATGCAATGCAGATGCTGAAGTGTGTAGTGCAAAGAGGTCACCAAATTTCTGCAGAGTCAATCACTACAGACATCCAAATTTCATGTGGCCTTCAGATTAGCTCAAAAACCTGGCCTGGTGGTAGGTAACTGGTCTTGTGACCGGAGGGTCGTGGGTTCGATTCCCAGACCTGAGGCCATGACTGAGGTGCCCTTGAGCAAGGCACCTAACCCCAACTGCTCCCTGGGCGCCGGGCTAGGGCTGCCCACCGCTCTGGGCACGTGTGCACCACAGCCCCCTAGTCACTAGTGTGTGTTTGTGTGTTCTAACTGCACAGATGGGTAAAAAACGGAGGACAAATTTTGATTGCGGTGAAAAGTTTCTCTGGGTTAGCAGTCCTTTACAACGTGGCTCAGGAGGAACTGAATCTCCCACTCGTGGGATCAATAAAGTTTATTCTATTCTGTTCTATTCTACTTCAGCACACTTGTTCAGAACTGCCATCAGTCCAGATTCTCCATTTGACATCATGAAAATCACATGGCAATCTAATATGATTTATCTAACCAAGCACAGCCAATTAGAGCTGGATAATCTCCTTTTACAACATACAGTTGCAATTTGGCTCGTTTGCTCAGGGACATTGATCCTCTCACTGGAAATTGCTCACCTGTATTTGTCCAAGATAATGCCAGACGGATTCAAGTGCCATGATTTTTTGTACACACTGTCTGAGACAATAGGGACTGCTACACCAGTGTCGATTTCCATATATGTCACGTAGGGCTCCGCCCCTTCTCATAGCTGTCACTCCGGTTTCCCTGCTCCTCGTGTCTGTGTTGTTCCCAGCATGTCTGTAACCATAGTTCCCTCTGTCTGCCACGCCCATGTTGTCAGTGTCTTCACCTGTGTCTAGTTTAGTTCCATGTATTTCTAGTCCCTGTGTTTCTCTAGTCGGTTATCGGTTGTTTTGTGGATCTGTCCTGTCATCGCTGCCTTGTGGTAATTGTTATCTCCGTTATTTGCGCTTTGTTCTTGTTACCCTGCCTAGTTTCATTACCGTCTGTTTCGTCATGCCTCTGTATCTGTCTCACCTGGATGGCTCTCCTGTTTTGACCCCTGTCTGTGATTATGACTTTGATTATGGAATTCCCCTTATTAAATCTCGCTCTCCTCAGCACTTGTGTCCGCCTACTCGCTCCGCAGCGCGAGTTGCATTACACATATACTGTATACAGGGTGTCCTGAGATTAATGGCGAGACCTGGTAGCCCTGTGATCTACCAGCAACTGTCAGTATGTTCAACTCTACCTTGTCTTCTACCCTCTCATACACAATGCCTTGACTTTGTTGTATGTTGTGTAAATTCCTTTTCTTTTGAAATGTATAGTTAGGCTTATGGTAATCTTGTTTCTTGGATTTAATTGTGCCCTGTTAGGTTTTACATGCACATTCGATGTGGCTTTTATTTCCACATTTCCTAAACTCCAAGGTCTCCAAGTTCTTACTCCAGCACGCTGCAGCTAGACGACCACATCTATCATACCTGTAGCACTCAAGGCCTAGCCCACATAAAAGCCTGTCACAAATCATGTCATTGAACACAGAGACAAATTCACAGTGCTTTTAACACTCTTTAGTATACTTTAACACTAGTTATCTTATGGTGTTCATATAGCAAATTGAAGTTGACAGTTGGACCTCCAGGCTTAAATGTCTATAATTTTGGTTCCATTTGAGAGTCTCTAATACAGAAGAAAATGTCAAAAAAAACAAAAAGCTGTTTTGATTTTGGGGATGTACAGTGTGCTATTGTATCCCTGAGTAGTGGCAGACCCCCGGACTGGATGGTGGGCTGGGGCTCTTGCTAGAGTGAACTTTTCCTCTTCTTGTTCTAGACTGAATTTAATGCAGCTTAAGGTTGTCCACAGGACTCATATGTGCAATGCTAAATTAGCACAAATTTATCCTAATACAAAACCCTTCTGCCCATGCTGCGATCTGGATCCCACAACACTATCATGTGTTCTGGTGTTGTCCCAATTGGTTGGAAGTCCAGGGCCCCTCCCTCTCATTCACTGTGGCTGAAGGACTTGGCTTTCTTTTTGCGCCTCGAGGAGATAAAATTTAGTCTAAGGGATTCTGTTAATAACTTTTGTAGGTGCTGGTTTCCGTTTCTAGACTTTTTGAAATCCCTACCACAGCTTCCTGCAGATGAAAGTCCCCCTCCCTAAATCCTGCCCCCTCCCCCATCCCCCCCTCTTATATTAATTCGCCTATGTACATATTTTTTATAATTGTGCACATTTATTTTTAATTATTTTTAACATTTATTTATTTTTATATATTATTTTATCTCTATTGCATCTAATAACTGTGTTCTACTCTTTGTATTTTTGTTCCCTTTTTAGTATTTTGTTCAACCGTTTTATTCTTTTCCTTTTTTTAAACAAATTATAAATTTTTTTCCTTTGTCTTTTTATTTTTCCCCCCTCAATTTTGCTATAATTACTATGTTATATATATATATATATAAATGTCTACTTTTTTGACACCTTCTTGTTCATATGTTGAAATCTTGCTTTGTATCTGTTAAAATTTGGGAAGTGAGGGAAGGATGGAACGAGAGATTGACTGGCGGATTGGTGCTGTGGTTGCAATATTGCAGACTCTGTACTGGACCGTTGTAGTGAAGAGAGAGCTGAGCCAAAAGACAAAGCTCTCAATTTACTGGTCAATAGACCTTCTGACTCTCACCTATGGTCACGAGCTCTGAAAGAATGAGATCATGAATACAAGCGGCTGAAATGAGTTTTCTCCGCAGGGTGTCCTACCTCTCTCGTAAGTGAAGTCAAATCATGTCGTCACAAAGCAGCTTTACAAACGTATGGGTCCAAATTCCTAATGAGCAAGCCAAAGGCGACAGTGGCAAGGAAAAACTCCCTATGATGGTGGGGAATAGGAAGAAACCTCGGGAGAACCAAGACTCAAAAGGGAACCCATCCTCCATTGGGCGGCCCGTTAACACACAAATTGCACAAAATACAGACAAATACACAAGTCACACACAAATCACACAATCAGACTAAGTAAAGGTAAAAATGAAAGTTCTGGGTTATGATATTGTCACTGTAAATGTCTGTTGATGAACGCCAGGCTTTCATTCCGTGTCGGAGCAGCGATGCTGGTATTGTAGGCTCCGACTGCAATGTTACTCTCCAGGTGAACCTCGGAGAAAAGATACGAGATGTAATAAATATGTAACAGCTTAATCAAAGGCCAAACTAAACAGATGAGTCTTTAATCGAGTTTTAAACATTGAGACTGTGTCAGAGTCCCGAATTGAGGCAGAAAGATTATTCCACAATCTAGCAATCCTGTCACCTTTGGCTTGCTCATTAGGGTTCTGGACCCATAGTATTGTTAACCTTTTAAATCCTGTAAAGTGCTTTGTGACAACATATGTTGTGAAAAGCGCTATACAAATAAACTTTGATTGATTGATTGTAGTCCAGCCACAAGGTCAATTGGCTCTGTCAGTTCCCTGCCAAAGAGTATGTTTGGGTAAGTCCAGTTGAACTATGCTTGGTGGCTCTGTAGGCCATGACAGCAAATGGGGTCATCAGGTCCCAATCCCAATGGCACCGTTCTGCAGTAGTGGCTAGAATTTTCTGTAGTGTGGCATTAAATCTTTCCATCTGTTGATCCGATTGTGGTCTGAAGGAAGTGGTATGGGTTCTCTCAACTCTCAAGAGCTCACACATCTTTTGGAAGACCTTTGACTCAAAATTAGACCCTTGGTCACTGTGGAGGGTCTGGGGAGCTCCATAACGAGACACCCACTCAGATGTTAGAACTTCGGCCACGGTGACAGCTTGGTCGTTGGGCAATGCATAAGCTTCCACCCACTTGGTGAAATAATCTTGTGCTACTATTATATAACGATTTCGGCGATCAGTCTCCTTCATGGGCCCCATAAGGTCAATGGCGATCCGTTCCATTGGCGCTCCTACACGCACAGTCCCCATTGGAGCTTGAGGTTTTTTGGAAGGGCGAGCCTTTGAAGCGCAACTGGTACAGGTGTGGCATTATAGAGTGATGTCTTCCCTCATCTGGTACCAATAGTACTGCACCTGTACTCGTGCCAACGTCTGTTCCACCCCGAAATGACCACCCACTGGACCATCATGCATCTGCCGTTGGACATCTCCGCGGAACACACGGGGAAGAATTATCTGGGGATGAAACTCCGCCTCATCATTGATATAAAAGCGTCGCAAAAGGATACCATCTCACATGTAAAGGCATTTCCACTGGCTCCAATAGGCCTTAATTTCTGGTCCTGATGGGGATACGTCTGCCCAGGTGGGACGCTCACTACCCTCATCCAACCAATGCCACAAAGGTCCTATATCGGGATCAGCTTTTTGTGCTGTGCGTAGGTCTTCTGAACTCCAGCCCTTGAACAAAGTGGTCGCTTGGTCTTGATCCACTTGGGGAACAGTTTGCACAATCCTTACCCTGGGTCAAAGGTGTTCCTCTACCCCCACAATTCTGAGCAAAACTACCAGGGGAGTAGTTTTGTCATTTTCCTGAGTGATATGCGGTTCAAGATCACACTGCACTCCTCTGTGGTGAACTTTGGAGGGTACATCAGCAGGGTCCGTCATGTTGCATGGGTATGCCTGGCGACAGGGACGACGAGACATAACATCTGCATTCTGGTGGTGGTGGCCAGGTCGATGCACCACCTGAAAGTCATATTCAGCGAGTTTCGCAAGCCGTCTTGCCAACTGACCCTCAGGTTCCTTGATGTTAACCTGTGGTCAGAGCGAACGACAAAAGGCCTTCCTAGGAGATACTGGTGGAAATGTCTGGTGAACTCTACCACTGCAAGTAGTTCTCTCCGGGTGGTGCAGTAGTTTTGTTCGGTGGAGGATAGTCGCCGTCTCCCATAAGCTAGCACACGTTCCGCACCATCTTACACTTGGGATAAGACTGCACCAATTCCAAAATTACTGGCGTCCGTGTCAAGGATGAGATCGCCATGGTCACGTGGGTAGCCCAGGAGAGGTGTAGTAGTCAGTGAGCTCTTTAGTTGTTCAAAAGAGGCTTGGCATTCAGCCGTCCAATGGAAGCAAACGTTTTTCTTGGTAAGTTTGTGAAGAGGCTTGGCAATAGTAGCAAAATCTTGCACAAATCGGGGATAGTATGCCGCTAGGCTGACAAATTGACGAACTTCAGACACAGAAGTGGGCTGTGGCCATTGCTGAACCTTCTGGACCTTCTCTGGGTCAGTGGCGATGCCTTGCACAGAGACAATGTGGCCCAGATACGAGACTTGACGGCGGAACAGGCAGCACTTACCCGGCTTTAGTTTCAGATTGGCTTGGCGAAACCGGTCGAGCACTTGGGAGAGGCATTGGAGCATTTCTGGAACATCTTTTCCCAGAAGGATGATATCATCTAGGTAGACCAGGCATGTTTCCCACTGCAACCCAGACAGCACGCGGTCCATAACGGCGCTGAAATGTTGCTGGCGCGTTGCATAACCCGAATGGCATTACATTCCAAGTAAATAATCCCTTCCTGCTACAGAAAGCGACAGCCTTGCATGCCCTAGGTGTGAGTGCAACTTGCCAATAGCCAGAGTCGAGAGTGCTGAACCATTTGGCAGTGGAGAGGGTCTCCAGTGTGTCTTGGATGCGTGGTAGAGGATATGCGTCCTTTACAGTACATGCATTGAGAGCCCTGTAGTCCACACAAACCTTTAACCTTGTAAACCCTGTGAAGCTGCTTTGCGACAACTTGAGTTGTTAAAAGTGCTATACAAATAAACTTTGATTGATTTGATTGATTGATTGACAAACGGTAAGTCTGGTCTTTCTTCCGCACTAGTACTAAGGGCGATGCCCAGTTGCTATTGCTTGGCGAGGCCAATCCACTTTCAAGACTCTGTTGGATCTGAGTGTCTGATTCAGTTTGTTTTTCAAATGCCATACGTCGTGGTCGCTGCTTCACGGGTGGCCCAGGCAAGATTTGAATGTCATGCTGGACAAGACTCGTGCGACCCAGGTCAGTGGGTCCAGCAGAAAACACATCGCCATAAGTGCTGAGAAGTTGGGCCAATCCACGACAATCGTTAGCACTTAGTACTGAAGCACTGTCTCTATACAAAGGCTGCAGGTGTTGGGGAATAACTGGGAAGTTGGGACAACCTTGGACTGGCTCAGCAGTGGGAACACTTGGAGGGGACTGGACAACATCAGTGGCCTGAAGGAAACCAGCGATAGCACCTTTATTTACTTTTACTGGAGTTGTGCCAGGGTTGAAGGGCACTTTTTAGCGCAAAAAAAAAAAAAAATGTTGAATGAAATGTTGAATGAAATTTGACTTTTATTTGTAACATTGTCTAAACGTGAGTTTTCAATGGACAAAAGTCACGCAGCCAACTGATATAATTCATATCCAATATTAACTATATACAGTCATGTCCTTCAGTTAACTTTTGTTTACCCTCCACTGTCTGCAGGCCTTGTTGCATATATTTTACAATTTAAATCAATATAGGCCTACAATTAAGACAGTAAAAAGACCAAAAAGTAGGAGAAGGAGTTATAGGCTACTGAGTGTTGTCATTACATGAATGCAGATGGGCATTTTTCACAGGTAATGGGGAACTTCCCGTTTCTTCTTTCACAAATGAATGTGTTAATTTATGTTGCCTAACAAAACCTATACAACAGTACGTTCAGCTTAGCACATAGATTTTCAAACTCTACCTTAATTATTTGTATGTGGTCGTCCTCACGTTATCTATCATTGATTTGGGCTAGAGCGACTAGTTTATCAGGTGACCAGTCGTCTAAAAATGCTTAGTAGTTTGGTGCTGTATGAGACATTTTACTGCACAAGAAAATGATTTCACGTTGGGCTTAGAGGGCAAACGGTATGATTTTACTTGATGTGTATGTGACCTGGCTGGTGGGGCACGGGAGAAGAAGTCGATCTGTGACCGTGTGTGCTGTGCTGAAAATGCTTCCATCCACTCGCTGAACTAAACTGCGCATCTGGTGTTAAAGGAAGAGAGAGGTCGGGCGTGTGCGAGGTGGTGGCTCATTTCAGGGCATTGTTTTTAATGGTTCAGGTTTTCAAAAGATCATTTCAAACCGATCTCAGTAAAATTATAAAAATAAATAAATAAAAACCCGAAGTTTCAAAAGGGCACTTTCGTTGATAAAGGGCAGAGTTGGTGGTGCTTTAGCACCACCTGGTGTCTATGTGTGCACGCCACTGCCCAGGATAGTGTCAGTAGAGGGTTTTCCATCCACCGAGTTTTTGCGCATTTTGAAAAAATGAAAAGACCAAAACTCGAAAAAAGCCCCAAATATCGCAAAAAGATTTTTACGCTAGGAGGAGGTGGAAAAGTTAGACTATCGCATCGCCAAAATTCGGAAAAACTGGATGGAAAAGGGTTTTTCGCATAAACGATGACGTATCATGCCTCAAGTCATGTGGTTCTGTACATGATCGCGATGTAAAGATGGCAAATGCATACAAAAACAGTTCTGGAGAGAGCAAAAATTGAATTTAACTTCTCCATGTATAGAAAAGAAAAATAAAAAAATGTTTCAAAACCTCAACGTGCAAAAATGCGTAACTGCCAGATGGACGTAAAACCACTATTGTTTGGCGTCCTCTCACGTGATCTAAAGTTTATTCGCATAACTGTAATGAATGGAAACAAGGCTTAATTCGCATTTTTTTCTGCCGAAACTTGGAAATTGCGCATTATTTTTTCGAAAGGTTTGGATGGAAACCCGGCTATTGTTCTCTGCGGTGTCTGCCACAATAAAGTTGACACTTACTGTGCGTGTGTCAATCTGAGCTGGTAGGTCGATTTCTCCACAAACATCTATGCTCTCCGAACCAATGCCCTGTAACAACTCCACAGTGGAGAACTGCAAGGGAGGTTTTACATCACTATTGATTGCATTATAGCATCGCAAGGGCAGCACATTTCTTCAAGCTCCAGTGTCTAACAAAGCGCATACTTCCAGGTTATACATTAACATGTGAATACACATCTCAGGTCCTGTGCCTTTAATGTGGAGGACAGTATGTGTATCCTGGTTCTTGGCAGTTTTCAGATTTGTGTGTGGATGAACAGACATTTTTGGTGAAGAACAATTACATTTCATGTGTCCAATGCCCTGACAGTTGTGACACTTAATGTTGCTCCAATCAATGTTTCTGTTTTCTTTGGGGTTTAGCTTGTGTTGCTTAAAACTTGATTTTTGGGGCCTAATGACATGCTTAGCCGGGTATGCTGTCTAAATCTCATCCCCAACTTCACTGTCCTCTGCACTTTCACGCACAGTAGCAGTTCTTACTTTACGTTCTGCTGTCTGTGCATTTGCCTGCATTAGTCGAGTAACATTGGCAGCTGCACATTTGGTTGTTTGGTACCTGTGAGCAAGCTCATACGCCCGTGCTAGCGTGTGTGGGTGCTCCTCTAATAACATCTGGACAACTCCAGCCTCGCCCAAGGTGTTAGTGAAAACCTCCACACTGATTCGCGCTTGCTCGGGTTCAGACCAGTCTGCTTACACAATATAAACTTTTTCATATATGTCATCTCTTAGCATATGCAGTGGCTCACATGGCTTGCACACTCTCTGTCTCAACTCAATCCCTATAGTTGCAGCGTGCTCAGAGGAAGACCCATATGCCGCTTCAATTTCCTCTACTATGCGGGTATCAATCAATCAATCAAATTTTATTTATATAGCGCTTTTTACAACAGTTGTTGTCACAAAGCAGCTTTACAAGTGCCGAGTCCTAGCCCCCAGTGAGCAAGCCAAAGGCGACAGTGGCAAGGAAAAACTCCCTAGTTTTTGCATGAGGAAGAAACCTTGAGAGGAACCAAGACTCAGGGGGGGAGCCCATCCTCCTCTGGCAGACACCGGTCACCATGACAACAACAACAACAACAATATAGACAGAATATAGACAGAATGTAAAAGATGCAATAATGTCCATTTAGACTGAATATAAAAGATGTAATAATGTCCATCACAGTGTAGGCATCCGGTTAGGCAGGAGGTGGCCGGCCAGGATGGATCGCTTGTCTCTCCTCATCTCATTATTCCTCAAGCAGGAGGGCAGCCATGTGGAGAAATGAAACAGGGAAAATTAGCTCTGTATGAGGACATATACAGGACAGGTAAAATTATAAACATTTCTGGAGTGTGGCAGCAACTCCGGCACCAAGTTAAATTATTACAGCCTAGCTAAAAAAGGCAGAACCAGAAGGTAACATAGGCTTGGGGGCATTCTGACACAATGGCATCCGTCCACTGCACTGTCAACAAACTTGAGTGACCACGAGCAGTGACAGGATGACAGCACCAGCACCCCAGTCTACCATAAAACCCTTCGTCTATGAACCCCTGGATCTGTACCTTTATCTAAGGGGGATAGTAATTATCAAACGCTAGACTAAATAAGTGGGTTTTCAACCTAGATTTAAAGATTGTGACTGTGTCAGAGTCCCGGACACATTTAGGAAGATTATTCCAAAGCTGGGGGGCCTTATAAGAAAAGGCTCTTCCCCCTGCTGTTACCTTGTTAATTTGTGGAACTAATAACAGACCAGCACCCTGTGATCTTAGTGGGCGTGGGGGTTCATAGTAGGAAATAAGTTCCTGGAGGTATTCAGGAGCAAGCACGTGTAGTGCTTTATATGCTAATAATAGAATTTTGAAATCAATATATAATCAATTTAACTGGGAGCCAATGCAGGGCTGATAGGACTGGTCTAATATGCTGAAATTTTCTAGTTCTGGTCAGAACTCTAGCTGCGGCATTTTGAACTACTTGAAGTTTATTTCGATTCCTATTTGAACATCCTGACAGTAGTGAATTGCAGTAGTCTAGTCTAGAGCTAACAAAGGCGTGCACCAATTTTTCTGCATCATCCTGTGATAATGCATTTCTTAATTTGGCAATGTTGCGGAGATGTAGAAAAGCTATCCTAGTAGTATTATCTATATATTTATCAAATGATAGGTCGGAGTCGAGTATGACGCCTAGGTTTTTGGCTACTGTGCCAGGTGTAATGGGATAGTCTGCAAGATTAAGCATTAAATTTGGAATTTTCTGTCTTGCGGCCTTAGGGCCCACAAGGAAGTGTAGGAAGTTTAGAGACATCCAGCATTTAATATCTCTTACACAGGCCTCAATTTTTCCTAAACTGAGTTTGTCATCGGGTTTGGCTGATATGTAAAGTTGAGTGTCATCCGCATAGCAGTGAAAATTGACACCATGTTTGTTTATAACTGTGCCCAATGATAGCATATATAATGTAAATAATAGTGGTCCTAAGATGGAGCCTTGCGGGACCCCATATTTAACCATTGTACGTTTGGATGAAATATTATTGAGCTCTACAAACTGATAGCGATTTGTTAAATAAGACTGAAACCATGAAAGGGCTGTGCCTGAGACTCCAACCCAGCGTTGTAACCTTTCTAGCAAGATCCTATAATCAATTGTGTCGAAAGCTGCACTAAGATCAAGAAGCACTAACAGTGATAGCCTTGATCTGATGCAAGGAGGAGATCATTTGTTACTTTAACTAATACTGTTTCAGTACTGTGATGGGGCCTTAAACCAGATTGGAACTTTTCAAATGTGTTATTCCTATGCAGATATAGGCATAATTGCTGGGCAACAGCTTTTTCTATGATCTTAGATATAAATGATGTGTTTGAAATGGGTCTATAATTAGATAGCACAGTCGGATCAAGATTTCGTTTCTTGATCAGAGGTTTGATAATTGCTAATTTACATGATTTGGGCATGAGACCTGTTGTAATGGATGAGTTAACTATAGTTAGAAGAGGTTCAGTTACAGCTGGTAATGACTCTTAATAACTTTGAGGGAACCGAGTCTAGTGTGCAGGTAGTACAATTTAAGGAAGAAATTATTTTCTCTAATTCTGATTTTGGGAGTGGATGAAAAGCATCAAGTTTTTCTCCCGGTATGTAATTTAAATCAATATCAACCAAACCAGATGACATACCAGTTGTATTGCTAATAAAGGGTTTTATATTTTGTCTAATATTCTCCATTTTATTATCAAAGAAATCTATACAGTGCCCTCCATAATTATTGGCACCCCTGGTTAAGATGTGTTCTTTAGCTTCTAATAAATTAAATTGTTATTGTGGAAACATACTCTTACACTGACAATTGTAGAAAAATGTAACCTTTAACTCAAGTGAAGTTTAAGGGGGAAAATAAAATCCCTGATTAAGAAATAATTATTCTACATAAAATCACCTGTTCCACAATTATTGGCACCCCTAACAATTCTTAGGAAATAAATGTAATTAAAGAATTTCTGTCACTTCTACAGTAGTTCACAAAGTTAATCAGAGTATGTAGGAACATTTAATTAGCAATTTACAACTTCCTGTTTCCCTGGGGTATAATTATGACATGACACAGAGGCCATTTCTCTTCAACATGGGAAAGACAAAGGAACATAGCATTCAAGTAAGGCAGATGTGTGTTGACCTTCACAAGTCAGGCAATGGCTACAAGAAAATAGCCACTCGCCTACACCTGTCCATATCTACTGTCAGAGGAATTATTAAGAAGTTTAAAACAACTGGGACAGTGGTAAACAAGTCTGGACGAGGACGCAAGTTTATTTTGCCACCACGCACAGTGAGGAGGATGATAAGAGAAATAAAAAGTTCTCCAAAGCTAACTGTTACAGAACTGCAACAAAGGGTAGCATCTTGGGGTCACAAAGTCTCCAGAACAACCATCAGGTGCTATCTACACGTTAACAAGCTGTTTGGGAGGCATGCACGAAAAAAACCTTTTCTCACTCTCAATCATAAACGAAAATGTTTGGAGTTTGCTAAGCAGTACTGGAACTTCAACTGGGACCATGTGCTTTGGTCAGATGAAACAAAGATAGAGCTTTTTGGCAACAAATGCTGTAAGTGGGTCTGGCGTAACACAAGAGCTGAGTATGCAGAAAAGCACCTCATGCCCACTGTGAAATATGGGGGAGGATCAGTGATGCTGTGGGCCTGCTTCTCTTCCAAAGGCCCAGGGAACCTTGTTAGGGTGCATGGCATCATGAATGCTTTGAAATACCAGGACATTTTAAAACAAAATCTGGTGGCTTCTGCCCAAAAGCTGAAGATGGGTCGTCACTGGGTCTTTCAGCAAGATAATGACCCTAAACATATGGCAAGATCTACACAGAAATGGTTGACCACACACAGAATCAAGCTCCTCCCATGGCCATCTCAGTCCCCAGACCCCAACCCCATTGAAAACCTGTGGGGTGAGCTGAAGAGGAGAGTGCAGAGGAGAGGACCCAGGTTGCTGGATGATTTAGAGAGATTGTGCAAAGAGGAATGGTCGAAGATCCCTCTTTCTGTGTTCACCCATCTTGTGAAACATTATAGGAGAAGATTAGATGCTGTTTTGTTGGCCAAAGGGGGTTGCACAAAGTATTAACATCAGGGGTGCTAATAATTGTGGCACACATTATTTGATGTTAAACAATTATTTCTTAATGTGGGATTTTTTTCCTACTGAATAAATGCACTTGAGTTAAAGGTTGGATTTTACTCTTTTTTTCCATTGTGGTCCTATATTATTTAGAAAAAAAAAAACTCAATTTATAAGAAGCTAAAGAACACATCTTAACCAGGGGTGCCAATAATTATGGAGGGCACTGTAAATACATTACTAGTGAGGTTTACTGGAATCTGAGGTTCTGTGCCTGCTTGATTTTTGGTAAGTTTAGAAATAGTATTAAAAAGAAATCTAGGATTGTTTTTATTTTTCTCTATCAGTGAGGCTAGGTATGCTGAGCGTGCTTTAGCGAGTGCCCGTTTGTAGTCAATGATGCTATCCTTCCAGGCACAGTGGAATACTTCCAACTTAGTAGTTCGCCATTTCCGCTCTAATTTACGTGCTATTTGTTTTAAGTTTCTAGTTTGGTCAGTGTACCACGGGGCGAGCTTTTTGGATCTAGCTTTTTTATATTTTAGTGGAGCTACTATATCTAGTGCTGATCTGCAGGTATTCTCCAAGTAGTCGGTTAGACTATCTAACTCTCCTGGATCGGATGGCGAGTGGGCTAAAGCAGTTAAGTCAGGGAGGGTTTCAATAAACTGTGTTGCTGTTGATGAATTTATCGAGCGCTTTATACACTGCCGAGGAGACGGGCGGGTATTTATGTTAAGGTGAAAATCGAATTTTACTAAATAATGATCGGAGATTGCTACGGTTTGCGGGAGTATGTTTATATTATCTACGTCGATACCCAGCGTTAATATTAGATCTAGTATAACTCCAGTGTGAGGACCTTGGATTTTTGTGGACGACTGTCCCTGCAGCTCCCACCAAACAAAATCTCAACTGGACAGCCATCGTCTTTTCCAACCAATGACTAGCTTTAGCACAGCTCTCAAAGCGGTGTAGAAACTCCTTCCATGACCCTCTACTATCAAACTGGCCTGGTTGCAGAGTAGGAATTCTTTCTTTCTGAGCTATGTTTTCACTCTCACTGTCAGATGATATGTCATAATGTACGTGCCTCGGCCGCCTAACACTGGAACTGGATCTTGGATGAATTAAGGTATGCTCACTTTTGGGGTAAGCTCCAGTAAACTTGACATTACAGTGGATACATCTGCACTGTCCCAGTGGCCGACCATTTATATTTTCCACTGATGGCATTTCTGGAGTAAAAGGTGAAAAATTCGGTCTCTTGTGACACTGGAAGATAATTAGCATCTATAGGAGTGCTCTGTGTAGCAGCTAGGTTGCACATTGCTGAAAGGGTTTACATGCGGCAGGTGTGATATCTCCCCTACAGACTGATAAAATTGTCCATCTTGTGTGCTTTTGGGACAGCGCTGGGTGCAATAGCCGCTACAGTTTTTATTTTGATTTGGTTGTAACTCAATTCCACTGTCACTGCACCTGGTAATTTCATCGCACAACTTAATGGGTTAGTTTCCCTCTTTACTTCATGTGAATGTGAACTTGACTATGCTATAGCACGTGTTTGATTCCACTGATTTATGGCCATGGGTAGTGTTGCCGAATTCGTCATTAAACGTATTCATCCAATTCTCAAATGAGATATGTAACCGTCCAATTTCATTCGCCATTACTGGTGACCTGAACGGGTTAGAGCTGCTTACTACATCAACAGTCTGCTTCAGTTTTGCTGTGTACTTACATGTGACAACATGTGTTGTGAAAAGCGCTATACAAATAAACTTGGATTTGATTTGACTTCAGCAGTCCGGTACAATTTCCGCTTCATAGACTCACTCTATGAGTCTTAATAATAATCCCTGATGAGCCCCCTGTGTTACCTTTTGCCTGCTTGCTGCTCTCGACCATGGTCACGAGCTCAGGGGAGCTTACTTCCACTGTAGCTCCGTGGGCCAGAGCCGGAGAACTTTACTTTCTACCCGTTCTGGGGTAATACCAGCTTGTCTACAACACAGTGCAGGGCATTTATTGTAGCTTGCTTGGTCGTATCACAAAGTTAAACGGGTGTATTAAGACTATTATTAAGGTACAAAGAATTGTATTTTTTGTGATAGAGTTTATGCTAATGTACGTTTGTGGACCATAAATATGTATTCCATTTTACACTGACCAGAATTTAAAATTAAACCAATACTTTTAAATGTGCAGAAACCTCACTGATTAACAATGAATATGTACTCTGAAGATCGAAATATAAATTGCATTTGGAAATATAATTACATTTTAATAATAAACTGCAATCATTCCAAACTAATAATTACAGTACTCCATTAAAATGTATAAAAGATATGATATGCTACATCCACAGCAATTTAATGGATAGAACTGCAGCAGAACTTTGTTCCTCAATTTTGTTTCCCGGATGGCAAGACTGACATCACGCTGCTCAGCCAATAGAAGTGGTCCAGCTAAGCTAAGCCTCAACTCTAGTGTCCTCTCTCTGCTCCTCAAAGAAGCATGGCCTCACCAGAGAAATAAGGCATTTGTTCTTGCTGCAATTTCCAAAAATGTTTCCCATAGTTGAATTGCTCAGCTACAGAATACTGTAAGGAGCTGGGAGAGTGGGCTGGACGCAAATGCGGACTGAATAAAAGATTTAATAACAAAACTAATACACTTATACAGAGCACACCAAACACCCACCAAGAATAATCAAACACCTAACATAGGAACCAAACAACACTAACAGAAATAACTGCGGGGACAAGGCTAAAGAATAGTACACAAAGCACTTCTAACAGAGAATGCAAAATACAGGGAGTACATACAGACTAGTATTACAGACACTGAAGACCAAGATCACAAATAAGCAAGCAAGAGGTACTTACAATAACAGACAACACAAGAGCCGAAACACAAGACTTAAATACACTGACCAAACAAGGAACTCAACAAGACACACCAGAAAGCAATAATGAGGGGCAGAGAACAAGGCAGGGGAGTGAAGTCAGACACAACTAGGAATTTCAAAATAAAAGACAAACACAGAACAAAAACAGAAGACATGACTGACAGGAGGGAGGCGGGACTGACAGAACCCCCCTCCAAGGCTAAAAAAAAAAGCACAGATAGGAGGAACCAAACCAGGAAACGAAGGACAAGCTGGGAGCTGGGGAGAAGGCATTGAGGGGAACACAACAGGAACAGAGGACCTAGGGGCAAAAAAAGAAGGCTCAGGGGACCAAGGTCTAGGAGACACAAACACAGGAGCGGAAACAGGTTGAGGGGGACAGGAAAACGGGACCTCTGGGGACTGGACAGGACGAGAAGCAGGGGAAACAGGATCCGAACAGGGAACAGTACTGTGGACAGGGAACGAGGCAGAGACAGAGGCGAATATATTCAAAACTACAGCCACATGAACAGGAACAAAATGGGTGACAACTCTAGGAACAGACATGGGTACAGGGACAGAAACAACACCACTAGATACAGTAATGGGCATCGGCACATGAACAATGACGTTATCATGTACAGAGACAGGGAACAGAACAAAACCGGGCACAGAACAGGACAAAAATGGGGATACAGGCACAGATGGGGGAACACTAGGGGGAACAAAAATATTGTCAATATTAGGCCCACAGGTGGGCAGAACAGTCACTGTGGGCCCTGTGAGGGTACATGGAGCAGAAGAAGGCCCCAGGCGGGCCTCTGGAACGCTGGCAGGCCCCAGGGTGGGGCGCGGGAACTGGAGGCAGTGAGCCCTTTTGGGCCTCTGGCACGGGTGCAGGCCTCTCCTGGGCCTCTGGCATGGGTGCAGGCCTCTCCTGGGCTGCGGGAACTGGAGGCAGTGACCCCTTCTGTGTCGCGGGAACTGGAGGCAGTGACCCCTTCCGGGTCGCTGGCTGCGGGTCAGGAGGTACCGTGGCCGCTGGAGCATCTGGGGAGGAACATGGACATGCCCTTGCACCGCCCCTCATTCCCCTCTTCCTCCCCACATTGCCAATGGGGTCAGTCTGATGAGACATGAGGGCCTGACGCACAGGCTCATAGCACCCCCCAAAAAAGTCTTAGGAGAATCCACCATACTGGTGACAAAGACCACTCCAGGAAGAGGTGTAGTAGCACCTACAGTCTCAGACACACTGTAGGGCTGGGGGGCAACACCGGTGAAACCCCTCCACAGTCCAGGCTTCCTCTGTCCGGTGCGCAAGGATGAGGTTGGCCCACTCAAGCACCTTTCCCTGTAGTCTTGCCCTCATAAAGAGCACAAGAACCTTTTCCGGTGGTATAGGGCATGTCAGGAACTGAAAATACAGGCTACATTGTAGTACGAAGGCATCAGCATTACGCTCCTCTCCATCATACATGTCTGGGGAGTCGGTTAAAAAGGGTAGTGCAACAGGTGTACCTGCAGTGTCCAAAATGAAACATGACTGCAAATGGTCTGTACCTTATAGTCCTCATCACCTTTGGGAGGAGGCAAGCTAGCAACATGCCTCACTCCACTGTCTGCTGTATCCATTGTAGGGTCTGTTATTATGTAACAACTGGGAGAGAGGGCTGAACGCAAGTGCGGACTGAACAATGATTTAATAAGAAAACTAATAGTTATACAGAGCACACAGAACATACACCAAGAATAGTCAAACAACACCTCACATATGAACCAAACAGCACTAACAGAAATAACTGGGGGGACAAGCAAAATCACTAGAGAAACCAAAATCACAAAGTATTTCTAACAGAGAATGCAAAATACAGGGAGTACACACAGACTAGTATTACAGACACATAAGACCAAGATACCCAATAGCATACAACCAAGAGGTACTTACAATAACAGACAACACAAGAGACTAAACACAAGACTTAGGAGTGAGGCAGGGGAGGGGCAGGGGAGTGAAGACTTACATTGTTAATATAGCACCCAGCTATTTGTTATACATGGTATGGCCCAATCCGCATGACGTATATTAGATCGATAGTTTTTGGGAAGAGGGATTTGTGAATAAATTAGGAAAAATAGGAGGACTTAGGAGCATAGAGTACAAATTTTTGACCATACTATTTGAGTTATAGGAATAAGGAAATAAAAGCTATGTTAGAATTTCGATAAAATCTATTATTGAAGCTCAATCTTGGCATGAGTTCTTACTTTTTGCTCTAGTGTTTACCAAGGTATAGATGTTCTTGGATACTAATTCTGTTGACACTACATTTAGTTAAAAATTTATCTTTGTACTTAAGAAAAGGACAAGGAACATAAGAAAGAAGCATGGAATATAAGAAAAAACAAGAACAAATTCAAGTATGAAACGGATTAAGGAGGAACAAAGGAACAAAGTTTGCATGCGCATCATACGAATGCAAATGCGGATTCCCAAGCTAAACAAAAAAAAAGGAAATTGTTACTTAAAAGGAAGTACCAGCTCACATTCTGGATAGAATGTTTACATGCACATCAAAGTAAGTAATTCGTGAAGAGTATAGTCAATTGAATCTTTTTAGAAGTTTCGGAAGCTTCGTTAGAAATTTGTGATTAGTCATTCCACAAGGTCATTCCACAACATGGCAAACGATAACCATGATGCAATTGTCTGTATGAGGTAGCCCAAGTATACACAAAAGGCACTGGACGAGAAACTACACAGGCTTATTGCTCAAAGGAAGTCAAAAATGTCTCAACTGACAGCAAATTAACGAAATAGAAAACATGAAAGTCAATAGGGAATATATTAGGTTGAAATGGAAATCCTGCACAATTTTTCCAAACTATATGAAGAGTTAGCGGTGCTCAATAACGGTGTCCAACAGTTGTTGTCAGAGGATTACATAAAGGCAGATCAGTTTAACTGGTATTAGCACAAGTCTTCTATTATTAGAGGATTTATACTTGGGACAGAAAAGTGGAAAAAGGCACAAAGATGCTCGGAAACAGAAGGTGAAGTGGTTCCATGGGACAGTGTTTCTGAGGTGATGGCAGGTAGCCAAAGGCACAAGAGAAGGGCAGGTTCCATATGTGAATGCTTGTCAATGGTGTCTTGTACATGCTCAGTTGCACCGTAGCCTTAGTGGCACGAGCTGCATCATTGAAAAGGAAGCAAACTGAGATGGAACAGTTGAAGTTGGAGGCAGCCATAGCAGTTTCTAATGCCAAGCTGAAGGTGTATGAGGACAGCAAATGTCCTGGTGATGCAATGAATGATTATGTGCAGTCCCAAGCCCCAACTATGGATACACTGAGCCAAGGAAAAATTATAGGACATTTTACAGGAGTTCATAAGGACAGTGTCATTGTTTCTTCTCCTATGGGAGCTGATAAAACAAAAGGTAACAGCAGATCTACACACATTCAGCATCAGACATATTGAGTCAGAAACTCACCTGACAATACTCGAGAAAATGGTAGGAGATGACATTTATCGAGTGCTGTACCAAAAAAACAAGATAACGGAGATGTAAGTTTATCAACAAAACCTGTCTCTATTACCCAAAAAAGAAGTTCCAGTGTTCACTGGTGATCCGCTCACATAGGTCTTTTCTTAGAGCCTTTGACAATGCTATCAACAGCAAATCTCAGAACTACAGAGATGAGCTCTACTTTCTGGAGCAGTTCACCACTGGGGTACCACAGGAGTTAGTAAGGAGCTGCGAACACGAGATCAGAAAAGGGGTAAAGAGAAGTCAATCAACATTACGGTAATGAGCTGAGACTGGCAATGGCTTGAGATGGCCACAGATAAGGACACAAGATGCCAGAGCCTTAAATGCCTATGCACTCTTCCTGATTGGCTGCAGAAACACCATACAGGAGGTTCACTACATGGAGGAGTTGGATAACTCTATGAATATGATGGCCATAATTTCCAAGCCGCCTCATCATCTGAAAGGAAGATGGAAACATGTAGCGTTTGAAGTGCAGGAGAGCTGTGGAAGAAAGGCAAGGTTTGTGGATCTTGTGAATTATATAGAGTCACAAGTGGCAATAGATCTATTGTTTGGTAACCTTCAGGAAACCAATGTGTCTGTTGACCAAAGAGACGATACATCAATGAAGGCCTTTAGAAGACACACATCTAATGGTAACAGTTTCGTTACAAGTGTCATCTCAGAATTGCCCACGAATTTGCACTCAAACCAAAGAGTAAAGGCAGGAACCTTGAATGCTGCTGTGGAAACTTGCCAAGGGAGGCACACATTGAAACAATGTGACAAATTCAAGAATCAAATGCACAAGGATAAGATTGCAAAGGGTCTCTGTTTTGGTTGTCTTACTCAGAGTCACTTGAGCAAAGACTGCATAAGAAGAGCCACATGTCAGGTCTGTTCACTCAAACACCCAAACGTGCATAAAGCAGCAAGGTCATCCAGTAGCAGGAATAGTACAGTTAAAGATCTGACCAAACATTCTGTGACCTCATTAGATGAGGAAACCTGTGCATATACTTAGACCAGTTACATCTTCCAGCCATCCAATCAGAGGTTGGCCTACTGATAGGTGCCAATGCTCATAAGGTCATCAATGGCCAAGGTGATGGTCCGTATGCCATAATAACTGCAACTGCAATGAATTAAAATACATTGAAAAGGGATTGCAGAGCCTCACTGCAAACAGGATATCTGTAGCAAGCATAGAAGAAATGTTAACACAGTAATTGAATTTGGACTTCTCAGTGTGCAGCTGCGAGGACAAAATAGAGATGTCACAGAAGGATAAGAAATTCCTGCAATCTGTGGAACAATATGTTCAGCAAAATGGACATAACCATATAGGGCTTCTTTTTAGAACTGCGCCAATGAGGATGACCAACATCCGCAGTCTAGTAGAACAAAGGGTTGTCAACCTCAAGAAGAAACTTATTAGGAATACAAATTTCCAAAAGGACTACAAGGCCTTTATGCAGGACATTATCTCAAAGGGATATGCAGAAAGGGTGCCTACTGAAAGTCTTCAGTGCAGAGATGGAAGGGTATGGTACATCCCTCATCATGGGGTGTATCTTCCTTAAAAAAACTAACTTAGAGTAGCCTTTGACTGCACTGCAACTAAGGTTGCAACGGTATGAGATTTTCACGGTATGATAACCGTCTCAGAAAATACCGCAGTATCACGGTATCACAGTTAGTTTGTATATTATTAAGATACACTGACCCTTAAAGAAATTACAACTTTTTTTTGTTCAATTAACTATTTATTGTAGAAACCTGGAACTATTGTATACAAAATGCCTCCTTAAAAAAAAAAGCTGTAAACATGTTTATATAAATACTGCAAAATTAGAGAAACCTAAATCATGGATTTCAGTACAATTATTTAAGTTTAAATTATTTAATATCTGATAAACTCAGCCTGGGTCAGTGTCTGATCAACAACTGTTGTAAACGTCCGTTGTACTGCCAAGTTAGAATATAACCAGATACTGCAGAAAGAGATGATTTATTTCTGACATGACCCTCACATTAGAGATTTCTATTTTAAGGCTTTCACACCGAGTCTGGTTTATATGAAAAACAGGCACGTTAGAATTTGAAAATGAACGCATGTAAATTAATGGGGTCTTTACATCCAGTGAAAGCAAGGACCATAAAAAGCTAGGTTTATTCTTTTCACTAGTGACCGTAGCGCGACTCCGCACAGTTATCTCGTATTACGTTAACAAATACGAGCCTCTTGTAATTCCAGGATGAAACATGAGAAAACGTGAAGACGTTAAGATTGAGGTTTTGAAAATAAACAACCATTAAATAATGTGATGAAAAAGCGAATTATTTCGAGTATATGTATAAATATTTAACTTTATTAAGTTTAAGGTGCTGGGAAATATTGAAACGGACCTTTAAAGTTACGTACAAGTGCTTTAATTCCACCTTGTAATGGTGTATGAATCCTGCAAACATGACTTTGTTCATTGCGCTGAGTCGCGGCGCGCGCAAAGTTACAAAATTCGAGAGGTGCACGACCTCGCGAATCGACAGCGCGTGAGACCCTCGCGCACGGGCGGAGCCACCGCGATTACGTCATTTTCGCCGCTGACTTTAGTTTAGCTTAAAAAAATAGTTAAGTCTGATACACTTTCTGCCATTCTCACCGCTGTGCTGGGTAGCTGAACCAGAGCGGAGTTGCGCATGCGCGGGTCAGTTTCTCTGCTGGCTTGCTTTTTACCGGTAATAAGCAAACGCACACGGTATGACAACCGTGTATTTTAATACTGTGGTATACCGTGAAACCGTTTACCGCTGCAACCCTAACTGCAACATACCAGGGGGTCTCACTGAACAGTCAGTTACTACAGGGCCCTGACCTTACCAATAGCCTGATTAGAGTGCTACTAAGGTTTGGAGAAGAGCACATTGCAATTATGGCTGACATAGATGCAATGTTTCATCAAGTCAGAGTACCTCACAAGGACTCCGACTTTTTGCATTTCCTCTGGTGGCCTGATGGAGACTTGAATGAAGAGCTAGAAGAGTACAGAATTACTGAGCACATCTTCAGGGCTACTTTGCACTGAGAAAGACAGTGGAGGATGGAAGAGACAAGACAACAGCTGAGGCTGCTGAAACAGTAAGGCGAAATTTCTACATGGAGGATTGCTTAAAGTCTGTAGCTACAGAAGAGCAGGCAGCTTCACTTTCACAATCTCTAAGAGCCTCTAAGAGCCTTATGCTTAGGAGGTGGATTCAAACTGACGAAGTGGGTCAGCAAATGCAGGACAGTACTGTCAACTGTTCCAGCTAACAAAAGAGCTACGGAGGTGAAGGACTTGGATTTTTAGCCAAGACACTCTGCCAATAGAGAGAGCTTTAGGAGTTCAGTGGTACACTGAGTCAGATAGCTTCAGGTACATGATAAATGCACCAATAAGATCTGCTACTAGGAGAGGAATACTCTCAGATCTGCTAGTAGGAGAGGAATACTCTCAGATCTGCTAGTAGGAGAGGAATACTCTCAGATCTGCTAGTAGGAGAGGAATACTCTCAGATCTGCTAGTAGGAGAGGAATACTCTCAGATCTGCTAGTAGGAGAGGAATACTCTCAGATCTGCTACTAGTAGAGGAATACTCAGAGTAGTAATCTCTGTCTATGACCCTTTAGGTTTGCTGGCTCCATGTATTCTCCCAGACTAACTAATACTAAAAGAGCTTTTTCAGCAGAAAGTAAGCTGGGATGAGGATGTAGGTGAAGGATGTACATTCAGTGGCTCTCAGAGCTTCAGGAGTTTCAGGGTGAACAGATGCATAAAGCCAGCTGATTTTGGCCACACTCATACAGCTCAGATACACCATTTATCAGCCGCATACGTTCTGTTCACAAATGAAGAGGGACAGAAGTGTTGCACATTACTTTTGGGTAAATCCAGAGTAGTGCCACTGAAGAAGATAACAATACCAAGAATAGAGTTGCAGCCATAGCAGTGAAGGTGGATAGATTGTTAAAACAAGAGTTAGAAATCAAACTAGAGGAATCTTTTTCTGGACTGATAGCCTTACTGTTCTTAAGTACATTGAGAATGATGCTTCACATTTTAAAAGTCAGCAATGCCAGAAGAATCCAGATGCCCCACGGTGTTGCACAAAGATCATCACATTGCCAAGCTGATTTGGCAGCACATTCATGTACAAATGGGACACACTGGAAGGAATCACTTAATAGCAAAGGTCAGACAGAACTACTGCATCCCAGGATTAAATAGAGCTGCTCGAACTATAATTTCTCAGTACATCGCATGCAGAAAATTTCATGCAAGGCCTGCTGATCAAAAGATGGCAGATTTACTCAAGGAATGTGTACTGCCTGACAAGCTGCATTTTATGCATGTGGGAGTAACTATTTTGATCCCTTTCATGTTAAAAGGGGACGTAGTATGGTCAAACAATATGGAGTCTTGTTTACATATCTCACATTCAGAGCAGCGTACATTGAGGTGGATCACTCTTTGGACACCTCTTCATACATAAATGCTATACGGAATGCTAATTATGTCGACACTACATCTTCATTCATCCCCATAAGTGCTTCTCTTTTGAAAAGCTGACTTAAAATGTGGGGTGTGTGTCCTCCAGTGCCAGGCTGTTCAGACACATCAATACAGAGTTTTCCTTATCACGTTCACACTCCTGTCTGTCCTTAGATAGCCTGTCCTTAGTTGTACTCGAGGTACGAACTGACCTGATCAATCAAATGTCTTCAAGGCATTATCATACATTATTTTACATTAGCCTCCTTCACATTTGTTTGATTTTATTAATTCACTCAGATCTGTTGAATGTTGTACATGTTGGTTTTATTGATTTTTTGTTAATTATACCTCACCTGATGTATCTGACAACCTTTTTTTCTCTCTTACAGCACGAGAAGACAATGTAGCAACATTTCGAGGCTCTGAGTACCTCTGCTACGACCTGTCCCAGAACCCCATTCAGAGCAGCAGCGATGAGATTACACTTTCCTTCAAGACCTGGCAGCGTAATGGACTCATCTTACACACAGGAAAATCGGCGGACTATGTCAACCTGGCTCTAAAGGATGGTGCTGTTTCACTGGTTATAAACCTGGGCTCCGGAGCCTTCGAGGCAGTTGTTGAGCCTGTCAACGGAAAGTTCAATGATAATGCCTGGCATGACATCAAAGTGACACGCAATCTGAGACAGGTAACGTGATGTCACTTCAAGTGTTTAGATAAATAAATCAATTTACAGACAGTGAAAATTCATTGATTAATATGGCATTAAAACTATCAGGTAGACATTGTTACTGTTATACGTAAAAAAAAACAGATAAGATCATTAGGTAAGGTAGGTAACCTAATACAATTACGTTAGATAGGTAAGATCATTTTTATATCCAATATTTGTTGTTCTTTTTCTAACTATATTATTTCCTTGGGCTTTGTTTCCCAAGAACACAGCTCAGCAATGATCATCATTATATGTAGGTTAATTATATGTAGGTTCCTGAACAACTGAGCAACCTATTTCAAAACAGGAATGGAAAAAAAAGTCCAACATATGTCCCTTTAATAGCACCAGGAGATTGGTAGCAGTTTAAGGTGTATCTTTCTTTTTTTGTCAAAGTAAAACCAGTAGGTATGATTAAACATGATGAGTGTGCATGGGCAGGAATTTAATGAATTCAGACAACTTCGAGCATCATCTAATAACTGAAACATCTGCTTCAGTTGCAACTGACAATTTAATTTGATTTGAAAATATCTGGCATCAGTGGAATTAGTGGAATTTGTCCTTATAATGAATGCTTGTAAATGGCCACAATCTGATGAATATTCTGTGTTTATGGCTTCAATGCATTTTTCAATGCATTCAAACCAGCTATGACACTGCTTTGTTGGGAAAAACTGCTCAGGTCTGTACACAACCTGAATTTACAAATATTTATTAATGGTTCCACATAGGGTTGCCACCTAGGTCTGACAAAAAACAAGAACACTGTCAGGGTGGCGAGTGTAATCTGTTGACGGGGGGGGGTGACGAACGTAGGTTGTTGAGCGGGGGGGGGGTGTCGAACATAAAATGTTACCAGAGGGGTTTTAAATGGACACGGCTAGAAAAAAAAACCAGATTTAAAGTGTGCAGAAACAGTCTGAATCCTGGTTTATTTTTTGCCGGGACCGAATATTAAAAAGAAGAAAAACCGGGACAGACCGGTAAAACCGGGACAGGCACGTGAAAACCGGGACAGGTGGCAACACTAGTTCCACAGCAGACTGCCTATGGGACACTGTTTCTATCTTACATGTCCTGTCACAGAGCCAACTTCTTTCTTTATTTTTTTGTCTTGACTTGTACAGTCTTGACTGTAAGCAGGTGTGTGAATTTAGTCAAATGCTGATAGTTCTCTATACAGTTTTTGTCTTGCCTCATGTCCAGAGACCAATGGGTTATAGTTTGATTACAAATATATCTTTAGCACATTTTTTGTCTTTATGCTTCTTTAATATAAGAATTCAATATAATTTCTAAGATGTTGTTAGGGCTGGCTCCATAGTCACCCCACCTGCCACAACATTGAGGAGTTCGCTCATCATTGTTACTCAACATTGTTACTCATCATTGTGTTGAGTTTTCCTCATTCTATTGTTTTCCTTGTTTTTTCCCGATACTTCATTTACGGGGGTATTTTTGTTTGGTGCTTTTCCCGCAGTCCTTTTGGTGGAGGTTTCAGTTCTTTATTACTCTGTGGTTAAGCTCTTGGATTCGATTAGTTATAAAAAGTCCTCTTGGTGGATTCGCCCCCGGATCCTACCGCCTTACAGATGTACAGATATAATAAATAATAAATATCAGGGCCTGAATTTCAGTGCGGGATTGCGGGAATTGCGCACTATTTCTTCGATTCCCGCAATTTTAGCCTTAATAATGCGGGAAACTCCCGCACACAATTACAGCGAAAACGTTCATCAAAAAAAAATAGCTTGGTTTGTATTGTGAGACGGACAGATAGTCGGACAGACCAACTTCCGTACTGGACGCTGCACTCGGCGCGCTCACTCTTCCTCTCTCTACAGAGCTACGATAACCTTCTGCTTTAAGCCTGGTTTATACTTTCACAAGTGACCGTAGCGCGAACCTCCGCGAACGGCGGAGGCGTTCATACTTGCCGAATGTTCTCCGTATCGATATATGGTAGTATAAAGAAACACCCCTCAAAAACAGGGGAAGGAACATTTATGGTCGGGCCATTATATGTACGGTCACTGGCTGAGATGCGGCGCGCGCGAAGTTACAAAATTCGAGAGGTGCGCGACCTCACGAATCGACAGCCACCGCGATTGCGTCATTTTCGCCACACGAACCCTCGCGCCGCGTCAAGTATAAACCAGGCTTAATCCTCAGGATTCACAGACAGGTGACGGTAAAATTAAGGTATAACAAGCCTAAACAATCTATGCTCATTTCAGAGCTTCTCATTTCAGAGATGGAGTACAGGAAAAAAGAAAACGACAAAAGAAAGACCAAGGAGAGGATAGATCAGGGTATAGAAGAACCAAGAGACAAGTTACAGTGTATATAGTTCAATGTATATCTTGTTGAAGCACAGCAAGACCTGTATTTAAATTCACCAGTAGTATCCCCCCCCCCAAAATGTAGAAATCCCCCTTATGTGACACATTTAAGGGGGGACTTCCCACTCATTTTGCAAAATGAATTTCAGGCCCTGAATATGTGCAGAAAAAACAATCCCAGCTGCAGTGGGCCAAGTGCTACAGTTCTGCTGCTGGCTAATCTGCAGGGATTCAGAAAGATAGTGTAATGCTTAATTTTGTTTCGCTGATCTTTTAACCTCAATGACAGGCAAGGCTTGGGTTTTTTATGGATTTGAAAGGTCTTTTATGTGGCTACTTTTTTCAGCTGGGTAAAAGCAGTACGCCCACAAGATGTGAGCTACTAAATGAAGGAGCTCTTGTTGTCTGTGTTTCTCCTCTCATCCTCTTACTCTCTTTCTCTCTCTGTCTTGCTGTAGGAAAACATTCGTCTGTAAACTCTAAGCATTCATGGGATCATACTTATTACTAACCAATTTCTAACCAAACTAATGTACTAACACCCTAATTTTTCATTTTTTTATTTTAATTTCTTCCATTTATTGACAGCATTCAGTTCACTATTGTTTTGATTTACTTTCTCCCCCTTTTCCTTAAAGCACTCAGGCATTGGACACGCTATGGTAAACAAACTACATTGTCTGGTAGATATCATTTTATTGTCCTTTTTTGGGGGGTTTGCCGTGTGTTCCTCTCTCTTTTCCTTTTTTTTAAAAGTTTCATTCTAGACACTTGAGGAAATGGGTTTGTATTACCAGAACTTTTCACTTTTTGCCTTCCCCCTGTTATTCCATGTATTATGACTGTCCCTCTTTTTTATATCTGGTTGGCTTACACTTTTTTCATAGAAAAAATACTTTATGCAAATATCTTAGAAACTGCATCCACACCACTACTTACTTTTTAGTGTTTTCTTTCTTCTTCACCAAGCCTCCATAGCAGTATCTGACAGAGACTGAACAAAAAATTGACAGTATTCTGCCTATTCTCCCAAACAGGATTCCAGACATATGAAAACCTGGGAGCATTGGCAGATGATTTAACCACATGCAAACACCTTCATAATCTTTATGCAAAATCAAATCATAATAATCGCTCCTAACATTTAACACATTGGGCCTCCACTCTCTTCTTTGTGTGTTTTCTGCATGCTGGTGATATGTGTGTGTGTGTGTGTGTGTGTGTGTGTGTGTGTGTGTGTGTGTGTGTATGTATGTGTGTGTGTGTGTGTGTGTGTGTGTGTGTGCCTGTGTTTCACTGCTGCATGGGAGCTGCATGATGCCTTTTTTGTAGCTTAGCTTCCATCCTGATTGTTTTGCCCATTATCAATCTCCTCTCATTTTAGTTCAGTTTGATTTGATTATGGATGGCAAAGAATAGTATACATTTTATTTTTTGAGTGGATAAGCCTTATTGCAATGCATGTGAGTGTGAGCTTGTGTTAGAGGGTCCAGTTTGTGTATGCATGTTTGACAGTACATAATGAGTCCTTAAAAAGTCAAACAAGAACAAGCAATTTGTCCTTGGTTTTACATTTATTAACCCTGTAGTTCTCCAAAAGTGATTATTCATTTTCTCACCCTTCCCATCAAAGATAAAGAAAATATGCCTTTGCAGTATTTTCTTTACCTGTCCGGTGAGCTTATGTTGAGCATGGTCCTGAAAGACCAAACCACTGACTTATTCAAAATTCAGCTCTCATGTCAGCATATTTCAAAACATGACAAATCAAAAACGGTAGATAGGAAATCGCTTGAATAGCTGGGATTCTAGGCTTGAGTGCCTAATTATTTGGTTTTCCATATTATCATTATCAACCAGGTGACCATCTCAGTGGATGGTATTCTGACCACCACTGGATACACCCAGGAGGACTATACTATGCTCGGCTCAGATGACTTTTTTTACGTTGGAGGGAGTCCAAGCACTGCTGACCTGCCTGGATCTCCAGTCAGTAACAACTTCATGGGGTGCTTAAAGGAGGTGAGGCTTTTGAATATTACATAAACAATGTGCTTCTCTTTAAAATGTTCCTAATGTATTTTGAATAAAAAAGCCATTTCATGATAAGTGAGTTTTGTTGGTCATCATGCAGGTCTAATGTGGGAATCCTAGATTACCATGAGTAGATCCAAAGTCAAAGTCAAATTTATTTATATAGCACTTTTCACAACACATGTTGTCACAAAGCAGCTTTACAATCGTATGGGTCCAGATCCCTAATGAGCAAGCCAAAGGCAACAGTAGCAAGGAATAACTCGCTATGATGGTGGGGATTAGGAAGAAACCTCGAGAAGACCAAGACTCAAAAGGGAACCCATCCTCCATTGGGCGGCCTGTTAGCACAAGTCCGTGGTGCGCAGGGTGGTTTTACAGTTATAGTTAAGGTTCTTGTTCCCCGGCCAAGTAATCACAGTCCCTTCGGTGTAGATGGTGAGCCTCAGGTAGGAGCTAGCATCAGCATGACCTCTTGTGGCAATGGCACATCCAACCCCGGCATCAGTACATCCACCAGCAAGCCAGACCATCTCCCAGGTGCTTGTAGGTGCTTGTATCCAATCTTCTTGGGTAGAAGCATGCCAAAAGATAGACAATACAGACTGAGTGTGTGGACATCCATTTAAACCACCATTGATTTAAACATACATAGCTCATGTGCCAGTGATTAGCATGTGGCTCCGGCAGGCTAATCTATAGCAGCATAACTAAAAGGAGGGGTTCAGAGGTGACCACAGTCATGAGGACTCACTGAGACATTGCTTTCCAGTCAAGTCATTGTCAAAACTAGAGTGATGCCATGACACAGCTGTATGACAGCATCAACATCTCAGATGACCAGAAATCTCAACGTCTGGGGGCCCCCGAGCCCTACACCTTACAAGGGGAATATTAGCTGAAGGCTTGATTAAATAGGTGAGTCTTAAGTCTAGATTTAAAGATTGGAACTGTCAGAATATCGGTTTAGGGCTGGAAGCCTATTCCATAATTGAGGGCTTTAAAGGAGAAATCTCTGCCTCTGTCTGTAGTCTTACAAATTTTTGGAACTAGGAGAAATCCAGAATTTTCGGAGCGCAAAGGGCAAGATGGGTTGTAGTAAGCAATGAGTTCACTCAGATATTGTGGGGCAAGACCATTTACCGCCTTATAGGTTAACAGAAGAATTTTAAATTATTTTTGCGGTAGATTTAGGTGTTACTGAAAAACCATCTAGGGTAAGGGGAATATCGGCCCAAGAATCAGCAGTCTTATTGGAATTTAGTAGAAAAAAATTAGACACCATCCAGTTTTTAATGTCCTGGATGCAGTTCTCAATCTTGAGAGTTGTAGTGATATTATATGGATTAGAAGATATATACAACTGAGTATCATCTGCATAGCAATGGAAGCTAATACCTTGCCTACGAATGATGGCAGCATATATAATGAGAATAATATGGGGCCCAGTACAGATCCTTGTGGGACACCATGTTTACCTTAGAATGCTCTGAGCATTCATTATTTACTAGTACAAATTGGTAACGATCTGTCAGGTAGGACCTGAACAAGGAGAGTGCTTGACCTCTTATGCCAATGAGTGTCTCCAGCCTATTAAGTAGAATATTATGATCAGTGGTGTCAAAAGCAGCACTGAGGTCTAGCAGTATGAGAAAAGAGATGTGTCCTTTATCAGAGGATATTAAGAGATCGTTCAGTACTTTAGTCAGTGCCGTTTCAGTGCTGTGATGAGATATAAATCCAGACTGAAATAACTCTGACATGTTCTGTCTGTAAGAAGGAAGAGAGTTGTGAAGAAACTACTTTCTCAAAAATTTTGGATATGAATGACAGATTAGAGATTGGCCTAAAGTTGGACAAATCATGGGGGTTAAGACCAGGTTTTTTAATTGGCAGCTTGATGACTGCAAGTTTAAATGAACTGCGAATGTAGCCCAGGCTTAGAGAATAATTAATTATAGTAAGCAAAGGTTCCACAGGGCATCAGAGCTGACCAGACAGCTGTCAAGGTGCATTGGCATGTTGACAGGCTCTGAGATAGCACTACTAATTTTTTCCCTAATTTTATCAATCTTATCATTAAAGAATTTCATAAAATTGTTACTGCTGCACTCTAGTGGGATTACTGAATTTATTTGTTCATGACTCCTCATAAGGCTGGTTTTAAATAGGAGTCCTGAATTGTTTTTATGTTTTTCTATTAAGGCCGATAAGTATGAGGATTTTGTCGTATGGAGGGCATGCTTATATTCAATAAGGCTGCTTTTTCGTGATAATTTATACACTTCAAACTTCGAATTTCGCCATTTACACTCCAGGATCCGCGTGGCTCATTTGAGACTACGCATGTGCTCATTGTACCATGGCGGTATTTTTCTTTCAGTGGCTCTCTTATATTGCAATTGCGCAACCTTGTCTAGAGCTGTACGAAGAGAAGTCTCAATGTGCTCAGTAAAATGCTCTAGTCCTTCAGGAGCTACAGGTGGATCAGTGTTTGTCAGACCTGGTAAAATATCAGTGTGCGCAGCTATGGTACTGGGTGTTTTAGTTCATTTAATTTGGTAGCAGGGCGGCCGATGAATACAGTCAGTCAAACAAAACTCGTACGTTATGAGGCTGTGGTCAGAAACGGCCTCACTCTGAGGAAGAATTGCTAAACTGGTTATGTTAATAACAAATGACAAGACCAAGCCTAAAGTATGACTACAATTATGCGCACGCTCTATTAAATACGTATTCCAGACTAACTGTGTAACATCCAACAGACGTCTCTGAGATGTATGTGCGCTATCAGGGTACACACTAACTCGGTAATTAGAACTACTAGAAACAGAACCACATTCTGAGTGATACCCATTGAATCAAGAATTGCTTGAAAATTTATGCTAAAAGAGTCACATAGATTATCAAAATGGATGTTAAAATCACCAACCATAATCACCTTATTGGCTGATAGCAGTACATGAGACAGGAAGTCTGAAAACTCCTGCAAGAGTATGAACCGGGGGGCAGTAAATAGTGATTAACTGTCAGGAACAGCACATGATCGCCGTGTAGACCCCTCCCCTTTGCAACTATTTAAGCTTCCCCCTCACTCTTCCGGGTTGAGAAGTATTGTTGCCATGCCATGTACCAAGCGTTCTCTCTATGTTACTGCTTTTCCAACCTCTGCTCTCCTCCTAGACCTCGTTCCCTGCCTACTCCCTCTGTACCTCCTGGCTTCTGTCTTACCGGCGTGACCCTGGACTGTCCTGACCACGATTACAACACTCCTGCACAACACACCTTGAACAGAGTAACTCACCTGTTTGATAGTTCTGTGTAACGCGTGGTGTACAGACCGGTACACACCGTGTAAGAAAATGAAGGGAGTATTGAACCCAAATGCCGTTAGGAACCAATTGGGATAAATGCTTATAATTAGGACTGTGTGTATGAAATAAGCACACGTGAACAAAATGAAAGTCACTTTGCATACACACACCGTAGCAAAACGAAATTCAAAAATGACGTGGAATAAACTCAACGCGCGAAAACGAAACTAAAAGGACGCGGAAAACTCGACACGCAAAATAATCAAAACTGTGAACATACGGGAGAGAAAATAACAAAGACAATGGAAAGAACGTGGAATAACTTCAACTTTGAAGGAACTGTTCAGTTCCTGCTCCTGCTGTCACCCCGTGATCCTGTTGTTCTCGATTTTCCCTGGCTGTTTCTACATAACTCAGTTATCTCCTGGAAAACTAGAGAGATTACGAAATGGGATTCTCACTGCTTCAAGCATTGTATGCACTTACCTCTCCGGTCCTCATCCATAGAAAGCCCTGATTCCCCTCTCGAAACTGCCATTCCTGTTCAGTATCAGAGTTATGCAGACGTCTTCTGTAAGGAAAGCGCCAGTCACCTGCCACCACACAGACCAGGGGACTGTGCCACTGATCTGCTGGAAAATATATATAGACGAGGCCCTTCAGAAGGGGTTTATCCATCCCTCCACGTCACCCGTAGCTGCGGGATTCTTCTTTGTAGAGAAGAAGGATGGAGGGCTGCGTCCCTGTATAGACCATCACTTTTTAAACGATGTCACCCCCAAGTTTGTTTACCCCCTTCCATTCATCTCTGCTTCACAAGAGCGCCTCAGAGAAGCACGTATATTCACCAAGTTGGACTTGCGGAGTGCATGTAACCTGATTTGTATTCGTGAGGGAGACAAATGGAAAACTGTGTTTGTGACTGCCCGAGGCCACTACGAGTACCTCGTAATGCTGTATGGGCTAGCCAACAGCCCGTTTGTCTTCCAGGCATTCATGGATGACATATTCCGTGACTTAATAGGGAAGTTTGTCATAGTTTATATAGATGACATCCTGATATATTCCGCCTCCGTCACAGACCATGTCCATCACATCACTTCAGTACTGGCCCGCCTACGGCAGCACCGCCTCTATGCCAAAGCAAAGAAATGCAAGTTTCATCTGACTTATCATCTGCTTATCATCGGACTTTTGTGACCTTTCTCGGTTGCACTTTATCCCCTGGGCAGATCTCTATGAACCTGGACAAGGTGTCTGCTGTCACGCAATGGCCTGTGCCCTGGACGATATAGGAACTGCAGAGTTTCATAGGATTTGCCAACTTTTATCACCACTTCATCAGGGGTTTTGGTTCGCTGGCCACTCCGATCACCAACCTCCTTCGGGGTGGGCAGCATCTGCGGCTGGACTGGACACCTGAGGCTGATCGGGCGTTTTCGTTGCTTAAGGGGGCATTTACCTCGGCGCCTATTCTGCATCTCCCTGATCCCCAGGTCCCTTTTGTGGTGGAGGTCGATGCCTCGGCGGTGGGTGTGGGGGCAATTCTCTCCCAACGCCAAGGAAACCCCCCTAAATTGGTCCCTTGTGCCTTTTACTCGAAAAAATTGCAACCGGCAGAACAAAACTATGACGCTGGTAACCGGGAACTTCTAGCGATAAAACTCGCTTTAGAGCAGTGGAGACACTGGTTAGAGGGGGCTGAACATCCCTTTGTCATTTACATACACCATAAAAATCTGGAATACCTGAAAGAAGCCAAGCGACTGAATCCCCAACAAGCCAGATGAGCATTGTTCTTCTCCCGGTTTTGATTCTCTGTTTCCTACCAGCCTGGTTCAAAGAACACTAAAGCAGATGCCCTATCACACATACATGAAAAGGATCCTGCTGACAAAGTACCAGAGTATGTACTGCCTCGCACCTGTTTCCTGGCTGCTGTTCGTTGGAACCTGCAAGGTGAATTGGAAGACGCTCTACGAAGTGATCCTAGCCCTGACTGCCCAAAAGGAAAGCAGTATGTTCCTGTGTCACTAAGAGGGCGCTTCCTACAACTCGCACATGATACTGCAGGTACTGGTCACCCCGGAATCACACGCACTACACATCTCCTGTCATGGCGGTATTTGTGGACGTCCCTGAAAGACGATGTGCGGGACTATATATTAGCGTGTAGCGTATGCGCAAAGAGTCGGACCCCCCAAACACTCCCTGTAGGGAAGCTGTTACCGCTCTCGATTCCATGCCATCCCTGGTCACACATAGCGATGGACTTTATTACTGACCAAGTCCAAGGGGAATACAGTTATTTTAGTAGTCGTTGATAGATTTTCGAAAATGTGTCGCTTGATTCCCTTTCCAGGGCTGCCCACTGCCATGGAAACAGCCCAAGCCGTTTTTACTTTCGTTTTCCGCATCTTCGGATTGCCAGAAGATATTGTCTCCGATAGCGGAGTCCAATTCACCTCATAGCTGTGGAGGCAATTCTGTAACCTACTCTGGGTCGCAGTCAGCCTTACCTCCGGGTATCACACTTAGTCTAATGGAGAGGTAGAACGGGTGAATTAGGAAATAGGGAGATTTTTAAGGCAATACTGTGTCTCCCAAACCGGCTGGAGCAAGTACTTACCCTGGGCTGAATATGCCCGTAATTCACTCATGCACTCTTCCACCAAGATGACCCCCTTCCAATGTGTATATGGCTATCAACCGGCTTTCTTTCCTTGGGATAATACGCCATCAGATGTCCCAGCGTTAAATGACTGGTTCAGAAACAGTGCCCGAACATGGGAGCGGGCCCATGTACACATATGCTGTGCCCTGCATACTCGGAGGCTCCACGCTGACTGTCGCCACCTGCCCACTCTGGTTTAACACCCAGGTCAGAGAGTGTGGTTGTCCACCCATAACCTGAACCTGCGACAGAATAGCAAGAAGCTAATACATTGGGCCCTTCAAGGTCTTGCGTCGGATAAACGCCATCTCGTATTGCAACTGCCCCCTCAGTATCGCATTCATCCTGTCTTTCATGTCTCTCTGCTTAAGCCTGTGTTTTATAGTCTCATGTCTGCTGCTGCAACAATTACCAAGCCACCTGAGCCGCTGGAACTCAACGGTCGCCCTGCTTACCTCATTCAGGACATCCTGAGTCCCGGCGTGGGTCCCCGCGGGATGTGTTGGACTCTACTCTCATTGCTGAATTCCATGCTGCTCATCCTAACTTCCCTGCTCCCAGGCGTCGTGGCCGCCCCTGGTCTGGCAGATCTGTTGCAGCTGGAGCCGCACATCGGAGGGGGGGTGCTGTCAGGAACAGCACATGATCGCCGTGTAGATGAACGAGGAGGAAGACTGCGCATCTGTGTATTCAAGAGGTGACCGTGCGGTCCAAAAAGGGGTGCCCAAGTGGGAGAGAGGTTCCTCGGTCCCCCTTGGAAGGGAGCAGCATGAGCTGTTCCTGCTACCCGACCTCGGAGGAGCCGATGTCTCTGGGTCGGGGTGGCTCCAAGGGAGAGGAGGAGATGGAGACATCAACGGGCGAGGCCGCGCGGGCATGTGGGCTGTGGCACAGTCCGCAGCCCAACAAGGGGGTTCGGTGTGCCCTCGGCAGCGCTGCATGAAGCGGTCAGTGAGCAGCGAGGAGCAAGCACTCCAGTAGCGCCCAATAAAGCGCTCAAGGAGCCCCAGTCAAGGAGCCCCAGTCAGCGGGAGTGCACGTTGCGCTGCTTGGAAGAAGAACCCGAAGACCGGAGCGACTCCGCCACCTGTCTCACACTGCTAGCGCTCTGGCAGGCAGCCCGGATGATTACGTGGCTGCCTGTCCCTGTTTGTGTGTCTGTCCCAATGTTCCTCCCTAGTCCCCTTTTTCCTCTTGTGCCTTTCGTGTTTAATGTTCCAGTGTGTGTGTTTGTGAACGTGCCCATGTTTAATGTATTTACCCCTGTCTTCCCAGGGAGTGTGTTCTAGAGCTGTTTGCGGCAGTTCCCACCATCGGGGGAGACGGCTCTTGGAGGCTCGTGATCCCGGCAGCTCCGGACCTGCCTGTCCAGCTGCGCGGGACGCGGGAGTAGCGAGCCCCTGGTGGCGGGCTCTGTCACGGTCACAGCTCCGGACCCTTCCCTGTGGGCGTGTCGTTGTGTCTTCTGCGTGCAGTTATGTCCATGTTTGTAGTTCCGTGGGTGTGGGTCGTTTGTGAGCGTGTTCGTAGTCACTCCTGTGCCTTGTCTCGAGATCACGAGGGTATGTGTTAATCACCTATATAATGTGCATTCGCACATGTCCTGTGTGAGTTAGTTGTATGCTTGCCCTCCACACGGAGCTTCACGTGTTTTGTGTGTTCATTAAACGTTGTATGTTCCACTGTTCAACACTCGTCGTGCCTCCTCCTTCCAGCGTCACAGGATTGATATAGATTGATATATTCATTTTACATTGCAAGGTAGGGAAATGCTTGTGTAATACTTTATTTATTAAACTTTAAAAGTAAGTCACAACTGATTACAAGTAATCAGTAAACATTCTGATCTCAGACCAGCTGCTTGAACTTAAGTGCGTACAAAAATGTGCGAAAAGATTTGAAACGTATCGAAACTGCGTGACATAACAAAACCCGTTTTTGGAAGTCACGTGGCTTTCCCCCTTTGATACGGACTTTAAAACAGTGTTTCAGAACACCTAGATTGAAATGAATCGATTCAGTTTGATTCTGCATTTCGAGTTTGACATCACTAGATTTGACCCAAGCCTGGCCTTATAACCCTTTGTATGGAATGCATTTTAATAAATCTTGCTCCTCTCAGTGTTTGTGGCCGCCTCTTTACTCCACAACACTGCGGGTATTAGAAGATTAGATTTTTGTTTGTTTGTTTCACATTAGATTTTAACTTTGTAATTGTTTAATAAACTAGCATTCCCAAACCATACAACATTGCATAGGTTTTGGTCACATGCAACTTGTCAAACACTAGTGTAATGTGACAGAAGCAGCAGGAGGTGAGGTTGGAGCTAGGAAGTCTTTAATATAAACAAATGGATATGCTTACAGCTCACAATGAACATGAAGAAAAGGCGCTTAGGGACAGCAATAGAGTCTCGGAGCACAGAGCGCTAAACAGTCATTCTTGGCACAAAGAGGTTTAGGAGAGATAGTTCAGTCTGTGTCAAATGCTGGCTCTCTCTGTGCATGCTCAAGAATACACAGCACTGAAGAATAGGATTGGCAGCCATTTAAATAATTTAATGTGAAACAGGTGTGTGAGTAATGAAGGTTTATCAATATGCGTGTGACTGTAAGCAGGGAAGTGTGTGAATGGAAGAGGGTCTGGACGTGGGACGACTCCCCTGAGTCCAGGGACCAGGGACTAGTTGAATCTTGCAAAGAGTTCTGATTTTTTAAAGTGATTTAGCATTGTAGGTTATTTCCATTTCTCTCTCTCTCTCTAACTCTTGTTTCTTGTAATTGCACCTGTGTTGCTGTCAAATCTTCCAGGATTATTTGAAATCCCAGAACTGCAAAATCTGTTTGCTGACAGTTACAGATACAGTTTGCTGACAGATACAAGTGCTGTTTGCTGTTCACGCACTGCCCTATATATTAGAAAAGGGAGACAAAATGCTTTTATTTTTCATTTTACAGTGGTTTCTGTTCCAGTGGTTCTATTTGTGGATTATTTTATTAATCTAGATCTTTTATTTATCTTTTATAAAATATATTTTATAAAACTTACATTTCTGTAAGTTTAGTCATAGCCGTGACACCAAGACTTTTAAAGAAAGAAACAACACTTGTCCATTAACTAAAGGTATCAGCATATTATCACAAAGCACACTTGAAATTTTATACTTCTTGTTGGCTAGGTGATATTTATAAAAGACTGATTAGTGTCCTAAACTCTGTAAAATTCTTGGTGTTTTTTGGTCTGGAAGTTGGGAACAGTGATAACTTGTCTCTCTGGTCTAGGTTGTCTACAAAAACAGTGACATACGTCTGGAGTTGTCTCGTCTGGCCCGCATTGCAGATCCCAAGATGAAGTTACAGGGAGATGTATTCTTCAAATGTGAAAATGTGCCCACCCTAGACCCCATCTCCTTTGAGACATCTGAGTCTTTCCTCAGCCTGCCAAAATGGAACACCAAGCGCGTGGGCTCCATCTCTTTTGACTTTCGTACATCTGAACCGAATGGACTGATTCTCTATACCCAAGGCAAGCCCAAAGAAAAGCATGATGCTCACAGCCAGAAGAGCAACAAGGTGGACTTCTTTGCTGTGGAGCTTCTGGATGGTGGCTTATATATTCTACTGGATATGGGATCAGGAACCATAAAGGTGAAAGCTACACAGAACAAAGTTAATGATGGGGCCTGGCACCATGTGGACATCCAGCGGGATGGAAGATCAGGTGAGTTTCAAATTCTTCAGGTAACAGCAAATTTTAATATAGTCTCCACAATGCTTATTTGTTATTTCCAGTGATTTTTCAGACCTTATTCTCATGATGAACATCTGCTTATCATGAATGGAAAATCACAGAGAAGCGTCAACTCTAAATGAATATTGTCAATGGGTGGGATGGCTTTTTATAGATATACTGTGTGTACAGGAGACCAAGTGGAAGGGGAGCAAGGCCAGGAGCATTGGTGGTGGCTTCAGACTATTATATCATGGTGTAGACAGGAAGAGAAATTGAAGGATTAGTTTAGTAAGAGTGTAGTGGAGGTAAAGCAAGTAAGTGACAGGGTGATCTGTGTAAAGTTAGAGATCGATGGGGTAATGATGAATGTCATCAGTACTTATGCTCCTCAGGTAGGTTGTGATGTGGAGGAGAAAGAAGAATTCTGGAGAGAGTTAGATGAAGTTGTTTAGCAGATTCCTAAAGAAGAGAGAGTGGTTATTGGAGCAGATTTAAATGGACATGTTGGTGGAGGGAACAGTGGTGATGAGGAGGTGTTGGGTAGATATGGTGTTAAAGAAAGGAATACGGAAGGACAAGTGGTGGTAGATTTTGCTAAGAGGATAAAGATAAAGATGGCTGTAGTTAACACTTACTTTAAGAAAAAGGAAGAGCACAGGGTAACATATAAGAGTGGGGGAAGATGCACACAGGTCGACTGTATCCTCTGTAAGAGACAAAACCTGAAAGAGGTTAGTGATTGCAAGGTGTTACCAGGGGAGAGTGTAGCTAAACAGCATAGGATGGTGATATGTAGGATGGTTTTGGAGGTGAAGAAGAGGAAGGGACTTCCGGTTGGGAGCATTGCCAAGATGACTGCACGGTGAGGGAGCTCCCCGTTGAACCAGTATAACTAGGAAAATATCCTCATTCAAACCAAATAAATGACTCGACAAGTTATGTAGGGATAGAGGATAAGAAACGATATCACCATTTTCAGAAGTAAGGGTCGTTAGAAGACAAGTGGGTGGAAAACGCAAACATAGCAACCCGTAGCTAACAGGCTTAAGCTAACAAGCTAGCGTGGAGAAACATAGAAGAATGGCCGACTTGGAAAGTATTCTGCAAGAACTAAGAGGGTTTCGCCAAGAATTTAAAGAGGAATTTGGGGCAATAAAAGAAGAAATAGTTAAGGCGAATACCAGACTAGATGAAGCAGAAGGGCGAATCGAGAGAGCAGAAGAAAGAATTCAAAACACAGAGGAAGTTATCACGGCCATGCTAAAGCTACACACAAAGCTGGAGGACAAAATGCTGGACCTGGAAAGTCGCTCAAGACGTGAAAATATAAGGATATATTGGGTACCGGAGGGATCTGAGAAAGACTCAAATAAAATGCTTTCATTTGTGGAAAACCTGCTACGTGAAGGTCTCGAGCTGACTGATGACATGCCCGATCTGCAGATCGAAAGAGCACACCAGTCGCTGGGAACGCAACCGCAGGCGGGCGCACCACCGGGCTCCATTGTAGTTAGGTTTTTAAGTTTTAAAACCAAAGAAACACTACTTTGCAAAGCATGGCATGGAAAGGGATTCACCTGGCAAGAAAAATGTATAAATCTGGACCATGATTACCCTCTTCTAGTACTCCAGAAACGAAGAGAATACACCGGGATACGTAAAATGTTGAAAGAAAACAAAATCCAGTTCCAGACCCACTTCCCGGCCAGGCTGTGTGTGAGACACGAGGATGGAACCAAAACCTACGACACCATAGAGGAAGCAACAGAGGATCTGCAAAAAAGAGGCTACACAGTGACAACCATCACACCTCCGTGTGTAAAATAGTGATGAGTCTTCTTAATGTGTATGTACCACCGGGTAGTGACTGGTCCTTCTACAAACATATGGTTGACTTAATGACAACAAAAAGTCAAGGGATATTAATAAGTGGTGGGGATTTTAATATCCGACTGAATCCAAAAATTGATTCATCAAACGGGAAACCTGATACGAAAAACATCAGTAGAAAATTAAACACCTGGATGAGTGAAGTGGGTATCATGGACGTGTGGAGAGAACTGAATCCGATGAGCCGAGATTACTCACATTACTCACGTGCTCATGATGTCTATTCACGTACTTTTTTATGCTTAAAGGAGATATCTTCAGGGTGAACAAATGTGAAATAGGACTCAGTACAATTTCAGATCATGGACCCGTTTATATGTCTATTCATTTGAATCATAAAAAGGGATTCACACTCTGGAGACTGAACTCAAACATTCTAAATAATACAACTATAAAAGATAAATTGAAAAGTGAAATTAAATTGTACTTGGAAAATAATGATAATGAAAAAAGTATCCCCACCCATTCTCTGGGATGCATTAAAAGCAGTGATGAGAGGCAGAATAATAGCCATCTCCGCATATGAAAAGAAAACTAAAGAGCAAAACTAGAGGAGAAATTAAAGATACTTCAGAAGGAGCACACAAAATCACTCAAGGAGGATTTAAAACACAAGATGATAAAAATAAAAAAAGAAATAGACGAAATTAATACCCAGGAAGTTAAAAAAAAGCTCCTCTTTGTAAAGCAGCAATACTATGAGGCAGGTGGGAAGTCACTGAAACTACTATCATACAGGTTAAGAAAACAACAAGCAGATAGAACTATATACAAAATAAGAAATATAGAAACAAAGGGAATAGAAACTAACCCAGAGAAAATACATCAGTGCTTTCAAAAATATTATAAAATACTATATTCACAACCACAGACAAGTAATCATAGCCAAATAGATGCCTTTCTTTCCCAGATTAATCTCCCAAGAATCACGGATGAGCAAAACGCGAAATTAGTAGCTAAAATAACAAAAGAAGAAATATACTCGGCAATTAAGAGAATGAAAGGGGGTAAATCACCAGGGACGGATGGCTTTCCCACAGAATGGTACAAAACAATGCAAGATCAACTAATTCCAACATTAGTAAAAACATTCAACTGGATTCTAGAAAACAAAATCCCCCCACCCTCGTGGAGCGAGGCAATTATTTCGATCATACCTAAAGAGGGGAGGGACAAATTGGAGTGTGAGAATTACCGCCCTGTGAGTCTCCTAAACAATGATTATAAAGTGTTTACTTCCATAATATCCAGACGAATAGAAGAGATATTACCAATACTAATACATGAAGACCAGACCAGATTTATTAGACACAGACCCAAGATAATATTAGGAAAACATTGCACGTTATGAAACATATCACGGAACAAAAACTGGAGGCCTTGATATTAAGTTTGGACGCAGAGGCGTTTGACTAAGGCGTTTGACTAAGTGAGATGGTCATTTTTATATAAAGTACTCTCGAAATTTGGCTTTCATACAACTATAATCAACATGTTTACAGCATTATATAATAAACCAACAGCTAAAATTAAAATCAATGGAGAATAAACCAATTCAATTACGCTGAAAAGAGGAACGAGACAGGGGTGTTGTGCATCGCCACTCCTTTTCGCCCTGTTTATAGAACCAACTATCAACTAATTAAACAAAGAGCTGATATAAAGGGGGTAACAATGACATCAGGGGAACAAAAATGATCTCTATTTGCTGATGATTTATTAATATATATATATATATATATATATATATATATATATATATATATATATATATATATATATATAACACAACCTACTCAGACACTTTCAAAATTGATGAAAGTGCTGGAAGAGTTCAGTTTGGTTTCTGGATACAAAATTAATATTAACAAAACTTAAGTATTAACATTTAATTATGACCCTCCGTCTTTAATCAAGACCAGGTACAATTGGAATTGGGAAGCGGACTCCATTAAATATTTGGGGGTTAAATTACCTAGAGACTTCACAAAACTGTATAACATCAACTATGATCCGTTAAATGCAAAGATAAGAGCTGATTTGCAAAGATGGAACGTTTTCCCCTTTCTAGGTTTAAACTCCTGAATAGAGTAAATTAGGATGAATATTCTCCCAAGGATGCTGTACCTATTTCAGTGTCTACCAGTCAAAATACCCCCTAAACAATTCATAGAATGAGATAGGTTAATAGCAAGATATTTATGGCAAGGGAAAAGAGCCAGAATTAAATTCAAAACACTACAATTAAGGAAAGAAAGGGGTGGCATGGGGCAGTTTTTTTAAGTCCTGGCAGGAAATAGTGAAAATTTGCAGACTAAACGATATATCTAAAAAGATGTAGTGGTGTGCTTATGATTTGGACTTTGCTCCAAACAAAATCAACAACAGATTTAAGTCATGGATTACAAAAGGTTTAACTACCTACCATTCATTCGTTCATGAAGGAGTTTTTCAAAGTTTTGAAACCCTCCAGAAGGAACATGGTTTGGAGAGAGATTACTTTTTTTAGGTACCTACAAGTGAGGCATTATTTTAATAACAATATTAAAGATGTATTAGACAAGGAAGAACCAGGGTTCATGAACGTCTTTTTATCGTTAACAAAAACGGGGACGTGTAAGAAAATTATATTCAATCTATACAATGCCATACAATTATCCAAAAAAGATAACACAGAATATATAAAAAGGAAATGGGAGAGGGAAATAGGAGCAACAATCACAGAGGAGGACTGGGAGAAAATATGCCAATTACAATGGCTTTCAACAGGGTCAAATGCATGGAGGGAATTTTGCTGGAAAAGTGTTGTGAGATTTTTTATTACACCCATACAACAAAGATACCAGGGTGGCAGTGATGCTTGCTGGAGATTATGTGGGTTTACTGAGGCCAACCACTTCCATATTTTTTGGGACTGTCAAGGAATAATGTCATTCTGGGAAGAGATCCATAGACATATTGAAAATATATTTAATGTTAATATCCCATTGAAATGTGAAACTGTGTTTTTGGGCAATATAGTGTTTGAAACATGGACTGTAAGAGACAAAAAGCTGCTTGCTATATTGTTGGCAGCCAGTAAGAAATGTGTCACGAGGAAATGGTTGAAAGTGGATCCCCCTACCATCGACGACTGGACTGATATTATGTACGAGATTTATGTTATGGAGAAGATTTCTTTCTCTCTCAAAGTGGAAAAGGAAAACTTTTATAAGACCTGGACTAAATGGACTGAGTACATAAGGCCAATTAGGCCAGATTTTCTTTGGCTTTAATACTGTCCTATTGGATGGTTCCCCCCTTCTGTGTTCTTGGTTTAGTATTTGTTTTTGAGAATAATCTAGGTTTAGTTAAGAAAATTCCAGAAAGGCAAAGGAATGGATGTGCTAAACTTTCCTGTGGAAAACTGAAATGTCTATGATGGAAATGTGTCTTTCTAAATAAAAAGAGAATGTTAAAAAAAGAAGAAGAGGAAGAGAGTGAGAGCGGAACCTAAGATCAGGTGGTGAAAGTTAAAGGATGAGGACTGTGCTGTAAAATTCAGGGATGAGGTGAGGTGGTGGTTTTCTGGATACCTGGGATGAGACTTCAAATGCAGTGAGGGTTGTGGCTAGGAAGGTACTTGGTGTGACCTCAGGACAGAGGAAGATAGACAAGGAGTCGTGGTGGTGGAATGAGGAAGTTCAGGAAAGTTTGAGAGGAAAATGGTTGGCTAAAAAGAATTGGGATTTTCAGCGAGATGAAGAAAGTAGACAGAGGTACAAGGAGATGTGTCGTAAGGCAAAGAGAGCAGTGGCAGAAGGTAAAGAGAAGGCATATAGCAAGCTGTATGAGAAGTTGGACACTAAGGAAGGGGAAAAGGATCTGTACAGATTAGCCAGACAGAGAAAACGTGATGGGTAGGATGTGCACCAGTGTAACGTTCTGCGCGGGGCAGAACAGGGAGGAGAGCGAGATTTATTCAAGGAAATTCCATTGACAGAGTCGAAATACCGGGCGCAGGTCATATCGGGAAGGCAGTCCATACAAGAAATATACACAGGCATGACAACGGGCACGGAAAACAACAAGGCAGACTAACTAAGGGAGAACACGCAAAACACACGGGAGACGGATAACACAAAGGCGCAAACTTATGAACAGCAGGATTGACAAGGCACAGATTTGAACAAAAAGACAGATACAGACATGGGAGACACAGGGACTATTATACACAGAACTAGACAAGGACCAGGTGCTAACAATGACGACATGGGTGTGGAAGACAATGGGAAACCATAGAAACAAACGAGCAGGGCGGGATGAACAGGCAAGAAACACAGACATGAGGGAACCCGGAGTGACAGCTAGGAGAGGGGGCGTAGCCCTACGTGACAAGCAGGTTAGGATGATAAAGGATAAAGATGGAAATATGTTGTCTGGTGAGGAGAGTGTCTTGGGAAGGTGGAAGGAGTATTTTGAGGAACTGAATAATCAAGAGAATGAAAGGGAAAGAAGGTTAGAAGAGGTAGAGGTTGTGAATCAGGAAGTGCCTCAGGTTAGCAAGGAGCAAGTAAAGGCTGCAATTCGGAGAATGAAGTGTGGTAAGGCAGTTGGACTGGATGATATTCCAGTGGAGGCATAGAAATATTTGGGAGAGACAGCAGTGGAGTTTTTGACTGAGTTATTTAACAGAATCTTGGAAGGTCAGAAGATGCCTGAGGAGTGTAGACGAAGCATAATGGTGCAGATTTTCAAGAATAAGGGCGACATTCAGAGCTGTAGTAATTACAGGGGAATAAAGTTGATCAGTCACAGCCTGAAAATCTAGGAAAGAGTAGTGGAAGCTAGGCTTAGAGGAGAGGTAGAGATCTGTGAGCAGCAGTATGGTTTCATGCCAGCCAAGTGCACCACAGATGCTATGTTTCAATCAATCAATCAATCAATCAATCAAATTTTATTTATACAGCGCTTTTTACAACAGTTGTTATCACAAAGCAGCTTTACAAGTGCCGAGTCCTAGCCCCCAGTGAGCAAGCCAAGGGCGACAGTAGCAAGGAAAAACTCCCTATTTTTTTTTTTTTTTGCATGAGGAAGAAACTTTGAGAGGAACCAAGACTCAAAGGGGGAACCCACCCTCCTCTGGCCGACACAGGTCACCATGACAACAACAACAATTTAGACAGAAGGAAATATAGAAAAGGAAAAAGATGTAATAATGTCCATCTTGGTGTAGGCATCCGGTTAGGAGGTGGCCGGCCCAGGATGGATCGCTTGTCTCTCCTCATCTCATTATTCCTCAAGCAGGCGGGCAGCCATGTGGAGAAAATAAAACAGGGAAAATTAGCTCTGTATGAGGACATGTACAGGACAGATGATATTATAAACATTTCTGGAGTGTGGCAGCAACTCCGGCATTAAGTTAAACTATTACAACCTAGCTAAAAAGGCAGAACCAGAAGGTAACATAGGCTTGGGGGCATTCTGAGACAATGGCATCCGTCCACTGCACTGTCAACAAACTTGAGTGACCACGAGCAGTGACAGGACGACAGCACCAGCGCCCCAGTCTACCATAAAACCCTTCGTCTATGAACCCCTGGATCTGTACATTTATCTAAGGGGGATATTAATTATCAAACGCTAAACTAAATAAGTGGGTTTTCAACCTAGACTTAAAGATTGTGACTGTGTCAGAGTCCTGGACGCATTTTGGAAGGTTGTTCCAAAGCTGGGGGGCCTAATAAGAAAAGGCTCTTCCCCCTGCTGTTACCTTATTAATTTGTGGAACTAATAAAAGACCAGCACCCTGTGATCTTAGTGGACGTGGGGGTTCATAGTAGGAAATAAGTTCCTGGAGGTATTCAGGAGCAAGCCCGTGCAGTGCTTTATAAGTTAATAAAAGAATTTTAAAATTAATACGAATTTAACTGGGAGCCAATGCAGGGCTGATAGGACTGGTCTGATATGCTAAAATGTTCTAGTTCTGGTCAGAACTCTGGCTGCGGCATTTTGAACTATTTGAAGTTTATTTAGATTCCTATGTTTGCTTTGAGAGTGTTAATGGAGAAGTATAGGGAAGGACAGAAGGAGTTACATTGTGTCTTTGTTGACTTGGAGAAAGCTTATGATAAAGTACCGAGACAGGAGCTGTGGTATTGTATGAGGAAGTCAGGAGTAGCAGAAAAGTATGTGAGGGTAGTGCAGGATATGTATGAGAACAGTGTGACAGCAGTGAGATGTGCGGTAGGAATGACAGATGGGTTTAAAGTTGGGGTAGGACTACATCAGAGATCAGCCCCGAGTCCCTTCCTGTTCACAATTGTCATGGACAGACTGATGGACGAGGTTAGGCAGGAGTCCCCTTGGACTATGATGTTTGCTGATGACATTGTGATCTGTAGTGAGAGTAGGGAGCAGGTGGAGGTGAGCTTGGAAAGATGGAGATATGCTTTGGAGAGCAGGGGAATGAAAGTGAGCAGGAGTAAAACAAACATAGTTGGGAAACTATTTGGTGCACTTCATCCCACACACCACTGGCATTTGCTGGATATTTTCTCATCAGGACTCCATCTGTATAAAAATATGTCACACGAGTGTCTAGTGAGAGAGGGTTATCTGTAACTGCATTAAAGCAAGGCATCAGGCTTGGATCAGCCCTTTGTGTTCTGATTAATGCGGTTCTGGTAACAGGAGGAGGAACACTGGACTCCTCTACTTGTGATCCCAACTCACGTTTGCTAATATCCCTTGTCACTTCAGGAACAGGGCTAGGGGGCACAACAGGGTTAGGATTCATAAATGTCTCTGCCAAATCTATGTCACCAAATTTACGTGCCTGCGCACGAGTCAAAACACATGTAGGAAACACTGTATCAAAGTCTTTATCAAGTGAAACGTCCATAGGTTTGTCTACCACTTCTGGTAGAGTGAACAGTGTACCACCAGCAAGATCATTGCCCAGAATAAACGACACACCTGTGACAGGCAGTTTAGAACTGATTGCAACTTTAACATAGCCAGTAAGTGCCTCAGTACACAAATATACCCGATGTACTCCAAGTTCTATTCCTTGGACAAGCACATCACTACCACAATAAGACTCCATAGAGAATGGCAACACACTCTCCAAAATGAATGACTGAGCAGCCCCAGTGTCCCGTAGGATAGATATGGGCTGTTTATGTGTACAATCCCAAGTTAGTGTGGTAGTTCCTGAAAACACTAATGGTTTAAACACAGGGTCTACTGTGGCTGAAACAGTGGCTCGACATCCTAGTGTCTCCTCTGTAGTGCTGGAACTAAAAGCATAGAGTTAAAAGTATTTGACGCTTCAAAGTAGGACATGCAGCAATAAGATGGCCTTGCATATGACAATAAAAACATTCCCGATTGTCTGTGGCTGAAGTGTTTTCCCGAGACTCTGAAGACGCAACAGGTCTGGACACAACAGGTCGACTAGGGTTTACACTTCGGGGAGTCAAATGAAATACAGTTTTGTGCGTCAGCACAAATTTCTTTGCCAGTGTAGCAGCAGCAGACAAACTAACCCCTTTTGTGCTCATTAAGGTAGACCACCATCTTCTCAGGAAGGCAATTCTTAAACTCCTCTAGCAACACAAGCTCTTTGAGCTGATCGAGAGTTGTCACACTGCTGGCTGAACACCACTTATCAAATAGGAGAGATTTCTCTCTAGCAAACTCAACAAAGGTCTGACTCTGGGTTTTTGCCAGACACCTGAAGTTCTGTCAATAGGCCTTAGGTACTAACTCGTACGCTTTCAATATTGTGGATTTTAAAGTGTCATAATCTAAGCTCTGTTCAAGAGACAGAGAGGAACACACTTCCTGCACTTTTCCTACAAGTTTACACTGTGGCAGCAGTGACCAAAGACTCTGTGGCCAACTAAGTGTGGTGGCTATGCACTCAAAAATGGGGAAATAAGCGTCTACCTCATTTTCCCTGAACACAAGAACTAGGGCAATATGTCTACTGACATCAAAAGCAGTACTCACGGTTGGGCTCGCTGGACTGGTAGATGTATGTGAGGAACGAGGCATAGGGACTGGTGAGCTCACGTGAGAATGGGGAGCTGGTGCTGGTGAGGATACCTTCTGAGGACGAGGGATAGGTTTTTCCAAGCCCATACTCAACCTCTTCAGGGTACATCTCTTTGTCAGCCTCCACTTGCAACGCCCTGACTCTGAGTAGCTCTGCCTCGCGTTCCTGTATCTTGATTTCCAGCTCTAGCTTCTTCAGTTTCACTGCTAGCACAGGATCCACCTCATGAGAATGGTAAACACCAGGTTCCATGCTGGGCCTAGCCATGAAGTCGGTTACAGCCTCCGCTGCTTCCGGCCGCTGGGCCAAGCCAGGTGCAACACCAGGCAATCTGCCTCGGTCTTGCAAGATCCCATCCTTTACCAACTGTGCCTCCAATGTGTGTGAATGAGAGGGCAGATGGTGGACAGGTCCAGTTACAAGGAGTTGATTTGGTGAAGGTTGAAGAGTTTACCTACACTGTAAAAAAATTACTGTAAAATTTACAGTAAATTGCCAGTAAAATATTGTACAATCTACAATATGGTTCTGTAAAAAGTAATTACTGTAATTTTACAGAACTAAAAATTCCAGTAAGAATTGTAAAATATCCAATATGATATATATATATATATATATATATATATATATATATATATATATATATATATATATATATATATATATATATATATTATATGTATATATACAGTACAATAAAAACAATTTTAGTGTAATATTGCAGGTAATGTATTGTAAATTACCAATATGGAACTGTAAACTATTTTACTGTAAATTTACAGAACTAAAAATCCCAGTAATAACTGTAAAATAATACAGTATAATCCAGTATATCTACTATAATACTATATCAGTTTTCACAACTAATGTGTACAGAAAATGTTAAAATTACCATAAAAACCTTTTCCTTAAATGATGATAAATGACTGCAGTGTAAATATATTGACTAAAATGATAACCATGATTTTTAGTAACTATACAAATAAAATATGTAAATAATTTACTTGTAGGTAAATTGTTAGAAGTGACGTGCAGATGGTGGGAAATCCATAAATGAAAATTAGTTCACACAGATTTTACTTATTTTACTACAGAGCCCATAGCCGGATTTACAAGTTCAAAACAAAAATTACATTTTCATGGCAATGCAAAACAAAAATAAACTTTTCTGCAAGAAAAGTATGATGCATCCAGCTTGTTTAAATAGTAAGTACTTTCAAATCTAGTCCTGGAACTGTTCACTTCAAGAACTTTAAAGTCCCATTATCCTCTATCTGCAGCATATGTCTGAACTTTAAAATTCTATTAAAAAATTACACCTCAGAACTACAGACATAGGGCACATTTCCTAAAGAGAAAGCCACTCAAAGTCCATCAATTTCCTGAGCAGAGTACAGACATGTGGATTAATTCCAGATTGTTTCTTGTCACGCTTTCCAGCACCAACCTTTGATCCTTTTCCTGGATTAATACCCACGATTCCTCTGTAAAATAAACCAAATATTTCACTATTTTTGACAATACAACACAAAACAGTGGCTTTGATGGAAGGCAAAGTGGAAGATTAGTATTTCAATTCACTCTACATTTGAACTGAGATCTAATGCCTTTAGTTCTAAAGAGTTTTTTGTCTGCACAATATGCATCACTGCTGCTCTGATGCCAGATGATCACAATAATATGTGTATGCAAAGTGGGGGGAAAAGAAAGTGACTCTGGTTGGATTAGGAAATATCAGATGTGGGTCATTTTAAGAGACCAAAAAAATTAATTTGTGCCAGTTCAAACTGGTACTGTGAACGCAGCAGCCCCAGAGACAGGAGGCTGGCAAGTAGGTAGTTTTGCTATACTTTTAAAACAATTTTTTGCTGTTGTGTGTTTAATGAACATATAAGTTTAGTAAAGCTCATCATACCTTTGAATAAATTCCAGTGTGGATGCTGCTCCCTCCTGATACTCCAGGTTGAAGATGAAATATATCGCAAATAAAGCAGCAAGGCCTTCAACAAATGTGTCTGAACTTGACCACAGGACAATCTCACTATCCACCGACTATCCACTGACAGCATCCACTTGTTTGGGTTCATTTTGTCACCTGGAAAAAAAATGAAGAAAGAAAAATACATTGGTTCACTAAACATTGCAATGTTTACAGTGCAATAATTGTTTTTAAACAGAGTGCAATAGTTAAATTATGTGCAGTACCCCTTCTGCTGGACACTTTGGCTAAGATATTCTATTGTTTTTTACTATTTATTATTATAAGTATTAGCTTTTTAGTTCTTTAATCTGTGTATATCCATTCCTTTTTTTCTCCTTTTCTCTATTTTCCTACTGTAATGATGCTGCTGGAAACTTAATTTCCCTGAGGGGACCCTCCCAAAAGGATCAATAAAGACCGATCGATCGATCGATCTATCTATCTATCTATCTATCTATCTATCTATCTATCTATCTATCTATCTATCTATCTATCTATCTATCTATCTATCTATCTATCTATCTATAAACTGAGTTTGTCATCAGGTTTGGCTGATATGTAAAGTTGAGTGTCATCTGCATAGCAGTGAAAATTGACACCATGTTTTTTTATAACTATGTCCAATAGTAGCATATATAGTGTAAATAAGAGTGGTCCTAAAATGGAGTCTTGTGGTACTCCATATTTCACCTTTGTGCGTTTGGACGGAATATTATTGAGGTCTACACAAACTGATAGTAATTAGTTAAGTAAGAATTACACGAAATCCAGATTGGAACTTTTCAAATATGTGATTTCTATGCAGATATGAGCATAATTGCTGGGCTACAGCCTTTTCTATGATCTTGGATATAAATTATATGTTCGAAATGGGTCTATAATTAGATTGGATCAACATTTGGTTTCTTGATCAGAGGTTTAATGACTGCTAATTTACAGGATTTGGGAATGTGACCTATTGTCATGAATGAGTTAAGTACCTTTAGAAGAGGTTAAGTCACAACTGTTAATACCTCTTTTAGTAATTTTGAGGAAACCGAGTCTACTTGTAGTATGCAAGTAGTCAATTCAATGATGAAATTATTTTCTCCAATTCTGATTATGGGAGTGGATAAAAAGCTTCAAGCATTTCTCCTCATGTAAAATTTAGTTCAATATTGACTACACCAGATGACTGGTCTATTTCCTATGAAAGATTTTATATTTTGTCTAATTTTCTCCATTTTATTATCAAAGAAATCCATAAAGACATTACTAGTGAGGTTTACTGGAATCCGAGGTTCAGTGCCTGCTTGATTTTTTGTAAGTTTGGAAATAGTACTAAAAAAAATCTAGGATTGTTTTTATTATTCTCAATCAGTCAGGCTAAGTGTGCTGAGCGTGCTTTAGTGAGTGCCCTTTGTATTCAACAATGCTATCCTTCCAGGCACAGTGGAATACTTTCAGCTTAGTAGATCGCCATTTCCACTCTAATTTACGTGCTATTTGTTTTAAGTTTCGAGTTTGGTCAGGGCAAGCTTTTTAGATCTAACCTTTTTATATTTGAGTGGAGCTATTTTATCTAGAGCTGATCAGCAGGTGTTCTCTATGCAGTCATTTAGACAAACTCCTCTGGATCCGATGGTGAGTAGGCCAAAGCAGTTAAATCAGGGAGGGTTTCAATAAATTGTGTTGCTGTTGATGAATATTTATCAAGTGCTTTATACAATACCAAGGAGACGAATGGGTATTTAGGTTAAGATGTAGCTCGAATTGGACTAGATAGTGGTCGGAGATTGCTGTGGTTTGCTGGAGCGTATTTATATTATCTACGTCGATACCCAGCATTAAGAATAAATCTAGGGCAGGGATGTCAAATACACTGAGGGCCAAAAAACCAAATTTGCTACAAGCTGAGGGCCAGACTGGTTCAATGTTTATTAAAACATATTGAAATGATTGCACATAGTCTATTGAACCAAGACCTAACACAGTGTATATTATTTAATGCTTAAATGAATAAAGCAATATTTTCTTATGGATCTGTCAGTAATTTCAAGTGAAAACATTTTTCAACAAGCAGATAAAAACAGATAAAAACAAACTTCCTTCAAAGAAAACATGTCCTGTACATTAAATGAATAAAGTAATAAAGGTTTGAAAAGTGCTGGAATTTAGGCTAAAGTACTTGAAAAAGCTTGAAATTGTAACTTCGTTTCACAACAAATAGATATGACTGAACAGTTCTCTTGTATTACGTTAACAAATACGAGTCTCTTGTAATTCCAGGACAAAACATGAGAGAAGATTGGGCGTTTTGAAAATAAACAACCATTAAATAATGTGAATAAAAAAGCGAATTATATGTACAAATATTTAACTTAAGTTTAACTGGTGTACGGAGTTACAAAAATCGAGAGGTGCATGACCTTGGGAATCGACAGCGTGCGATGCCCTCGCGCATGGGCGGAGCAAATGCGATTACGTCATTTTCGCAGCGCAGACCCTCGCTGCTTGTGTGCGCTACAGTGACTTCGCGGGCTACCGTTGCATTGTGGGGAATGTAGTGTTTGTGCATGCAAAACACCATCGGGCGGTTGTGGCCTGCGGGCCGGTTCTAATAGTAATTAAATATCATCCAGGGGGCCATAGATAATCAATTTGCGGGCCGTGACTTTGACATATGTGATCTAGGGTATGATTATGGTGAGTAGGTCCTGTAACATTTTGTATAATGTGGACAGAGTTCAATATTGAAGTAAAGGCCCTTTTCAGCAGATCCTCTGCCTTATCAAAATGTATGTTAAAGTCTCCTACCATTATTATCTTGTCACTGCATTAGGGTTGGGCGGTATTGACCTTTTTCATACCGTAATACCATCTTCAAATTAAATAGCGGTAACATCGCTAACATCTCTTCCTCTAACCAACTTTTTGTCTCACTCAAAAAAGCGCCGTCCGCTTCATATCCACCACGGTATCGAGGGTCGAGAAAGGTGCATTTCCGCAACAATTTTCTGACATCTCCATTTTCGTATTTGTCCTCCAACTTGACAATGATCGCAGCTTTTAGTGCTTTGGTTAGCATCACGTCGTTGTTTGAGGCAACTAACATTTCGCTGCACAGCTTAAGCATGGGGAGTATACATGAACTGGACACACATTTTTCTCCAGACAAAATATCTGTGAATGCACTAACTGGTTTTAGTGCATCACTGATAGCCTGTAGAACATCTGTGTCTTGCCATGTCAGGGAGATACTGCTCCGTCTTTCATCAGCCAAAACGTGACGGATAGCTTGTGCCTGTTCAAGGATCCGCTCGATCATTGCCTGCTTGGAGCCCCAGCGTGTAGCGCAGTCCTGTGAAATTGATAATAAAAATAATCTCATTACAATAATCATAGTATTCACTAACACATTTTACTTTCAGCATAGGCCTAGATAAACTACAACAGTATGGAATGAGTTTGTAAATAATGACCCGTTACCGTTATTAGGCTGTGCTGAGGAAGGCCCAAGTCCACTTGCTTCTTTTTCAGTTCTCTCTTTCTGTGCCAGCTGTGTGAGAAGGCTGCAGTGATGGTACGGCACACTCCAAGGGCGCGCTCTGTTTTTTGTCTTTGGTTTTGCAGTCCGCTGGAAATAGTGAGGTTGAGATTATGCCCGAAACAGTTTAACCATGGCCAGTGCAAGAGCTTGACTGCCGCTACAATGTTAGCTCCGTTATCCGTAGTTATGGCCGCGAGTTTATTCTCATCCAGTTGCCATTCTCTAAGTGCCTCACCAAGCGCATCAGTAATGTTGGTAGCGGTGTGAGCTTCTGGGAAAAAGGTTGTTTCGAGACATTTAGAGTGTAATTTCCAATCGGGTGTGATGAAGTGGGCTGTCAACGAGATGTATGGTGTCATATTCACTGACGACCACATATCTGTTGTTAACGAATAACTGTCTGCCTTCGACATCAGCGCCTGGACATCTTCGAACTTTGTTGTACAAGTCAGGAATTGCTGTTTTAGAAAAGAATTTCCTACCAGGTAACTCGTACTGACAACCAAGCGTTTTTATCATGTTTTTGAATGACATTTTTTCGACTGTATGAAATGATACCATTTCTTTAGTGAGATATTTTGACAACGATAATGTGCACGCCTTCCATCGTACACTGTCTCTTTTGTATTTAGTGGATTTAGCGAAAGCTCCAGTTAAGGTCTGTTGTGATAATTGAGTCGGGGCTTTTCTTGCAGCTGCTACATGGCTCTTGGATTTCAAGATCTGTACGGCAATTGAAGGGTGCGTAGTTTTAAGATGAGCGTGCATATTTGAGGTATTTCCATCTTTGGCAATGACTTTTCGTAGGCAGATCTTGCACACCAGTTCATCTAGGTTTGCTGGCTCTCCCTTTTCATTTGGAACGAATCCAAAATGCTGCCAAATTACAGCAGTGGTATTTTTCTTTGAAATTAGCTCACAGCTAACGCTCACCATTGTGCCTTCTTACTTGTTCTATCTGTAAGATCGCTTCAGTGAGAACCCCAATCCATAACCAATCAGCGTGCTCCAAATGCTTGCCCCTCCCACTGCTCTTTTAGGATGTGCAAAATGTCTTAAACGTCCCATTTTTTTAAGTACAGATTTGGCACGTCACGTCACGTGTTTAATATATCGTCACCATTCTACAATACCGTCACCATTTTAAAATACCGTGGTATACCGTCAATACCGCCCAACCCTACACTGCATACCACTAAATTTGCTGCAAAATTGCTGAAATTGTTTAAAAAGTGTGAGTAAGGCCCTGGTGGTCTGTACACATTAGTCAGTGAGAATGCTTTCTTATTTGTAGATGGATTAGTTATTTTTATAGACAGCATCTCAAAGGAATTAGAGATATCAAAGTGTTTCGGATGAATTTCTAAAGAATTTCAATAGATTATACATATTCTTCCTCCTCTGCCTGACAATCTTGGTCTATGTACAAAGCTATATCCCAGAGTGGTGGCTTCGTTTAGAGTAAAATATTCACCAGATCGAATGCAAGTTTCTGTGAGACATAGAACATAAATTTTCTGGTCTAATCTCATTCACAATAGCTGCTTTAGAATTGAGTGATCGAATATTGAGTAATCCAATTTTCAGATCGGTCATATTGCTAGTAATAATCGGATTCAAGGTTTGAATATTAGTTAAAATCTTAGGACGGACTAATTTTCTATGATTGAATTTAACTCGGGGCACAGACACAGTCTCAATTCTGTGGGAACTTGGTGACGCCTCTTGGCAGCTCGCAGAGCTGTCTAAAAGACCAGGCTTACCCTCAAACATTTTAGAATTATCAATAAAGCCCACTTGATTTTCAGAGCACCACTTGGACATCCAGTGGTTTAACGCCATGAGCTTCCTCTATTGCTCATCACCGCACCGCTGAAAAAGAGAAATACAACCGAGGCATGCACAAGTACATCTCTGAATGCACAACATGTCGAACCTTGAGGTTAATGGGCTACAGCAGCAGAAGACCACACGGGGTGCCACTCCTGTCAGCTAAGGAAACTGAGGCTACAATTTGCACAGGCTCAACAAAATTGGACAATAGAAGATTGGAAAAATGTTGCCTGGTCTGATGAGTCTCAATTTCTGCTGCGTCATTCGGATGGTAGGGTCAGAATTTTGCATCAACAACATATATATACAGTATATATAAAAAAAAAAAAATATATATATATATATAAACACCAATCACATACTGGGTCTACAGACAAGTGGGCTGGGAGGGGACAGTACACACAACACAATATGTGGATAAAAACAAAATTCAGGGAAGGTGTCGACAAGGAGTTCAAGGCTAATCCAGTTAATCCCACGTTACCACTTCAGTAAACTCGAACTGAATCACAGGAGAACTGGAGCAGTATTCACTCAAATAGCCACAACCCAAGAAAGCTATTGGTTTTCCTTGCAGGATCTAAACTCGTGCTTTGCCCAGGAGCAGGCTATGCCTGACTCCCAGTGAAGCGGTGAACAGCAGAGGTAGGAACCACTCTGGCGATCTCAGCCAACATCATAACCCACTGACTACTCGCACTCGCGATGTGACTAGGGTGTATCCTTCTCAGTCTATCCGATATGTTTTAACAAAATCTCGTATCGCTTCTTCCCAATTAAAAGGATGGCACAGCTTCCACATCTTCTAAAGCGCGCTCTCACTCCCTCGTCTTCTTTACCTATTTATAGATAAAAATGTCCATACTTCTCCCCTCCCAACAATCCACACCAGGTAAACAATTCCATCAAATTATTACTACACCCAGGATTGGTCTGAATAGAGAAGGGCATTGTCACACATCACATTTGGAGATCCAGAAATCTTGTTTATGTTTCTATACTGGAAAGCTCTGCATAACAATACCCTATGGTATATCACAATGTTATCTGCTGTACACTTTTTAATGTAACTCTTATGTACCTCTTGAGTTTTTGAAAAATCATCAGCTTGCAATTGTGTATCATATTTCATTTGCCCTTTGTAACTTTTGATTTGAAAATGATTGAAAGCTAAAACAACTTGAACAGAGGCACTTCTATCTTATAAATAATAACCTCCTGACTTATTACATTGTATTTGGTCTTCTACAGGAATCATCTCAGTAAACAGCCACAGAATACCATTCACTGCCACTGGAGAAAATGAGATTCTGGACCTGGAAGGAGACCTTTATCTAGGAGGCCTCCCTGACACCTGGGCTGACCTAGTCCTTCCCACCGAGCTGTGGACTGCCATGCTAAACTACGGCTATGTTGGCTGCATCCGGGACCTGTTCATTGACGGACGTAGTAAGGACATCCGTCAACTTGCCGAGGCCCAGAACGGGGCTGGTATAAAGCCCTCCTGCACCAAACTGAGCAGTAAGCAATGTGACAGCAAGCCCTGCAACAACAATGGCATCTGCAAAGAGGGGTGGAACCGCTTTGTCTGCGATTGCACTGGAACTGGCTATTGGTCCACAACGTGTGAGAGAGGTGAGCGAGATTAAGACTGTCAAAAGTACCAGGCTCTTTAAAACATCTTCCTCTAGGAGAGCTTTATGGCAGGGTGACCATACAGATGTCCATCTGCTGTTAATGTGCAGTTTTAGTAAGAACTTTTAGATCTGACTCTTATGCGCAACCGATTATTAGAATGCTCATTAATAAATATAAATCCATGTGGGCCCCGCATTTCCACTTACTTAATATCTTAATTCAGAGCTATATGCAGAAGAATGGACATGGTCTGTCTTTCAGGAACAGAGGTCTACACAAAATGTTTAACTCTCAAGAGATTTTATTGTACTAGGATTTCTCATTTTGCTTTGAGTGTCTTTTGTATCTGTTCTTTCTACTCCGGGATCCTTCAGCAACTTCAATTGAACTCAGCTCAAATTGAGAAGTGTCTTTGCAGTATGTGGATTTTGGAGGGGATTAAGATTTAATGACATTTTGTTGATAGCAGTCTGCTGAGTACTGAGGGGTGCTATCATTGTACTGCACAGGAGGATTGTTTTTTTGCCATCGATATGGTTGTTACTTTATGGGGGATTTTCAAGACTTTAGCAGGACATTTTAGCTGCTTTATAGGAGCCATAGGTGCAGCCTATTAAAGAGTTGGTGATGTTGGACAAAATTTTATTTTATTGATTTTGGAAAAAAGGCTTGTAGTCAAAGAAGCATGCTAACCTTAAAAGTATGTTGACAGAAGTTGCATTAGTAGCATCAAAAGTATGTTGCCAAATATATTATGCTAATTAAGCATCCTCAAAGAGTGAAGATTGAAATCATATTGCACGAGTGCACATGTGTTTTTTGGTAACACTTTGAGAGGTGATTTGTAAATGAATAATAAATTCTCAGCAGAGTATCAGAAACATTATCATGGATGAATCAGAGGAGAGTTTGAGTACTGTCACGACAGGATTCAGGAAGGATACAGACGAACATAGGCACGTAGATATGCCCGGAGGGAGGTGTCGGGCTGTACTGTGACAGACCCCCCCATCAAGGGCAGCTCCTCGACTCCTTCAACTGCAGAATCATAACGAAGAGCGTGGCTGGAGCACAAAACAGTCTGCACCGGGAAATTCCGGAATTGCAGCCCCTACACAAACACTGGGTACAAAAGTCATGTAGGTACAAATGGATTGAGAGCACATACAGGGACAGACATGGGTAAACAAATGTACAGATTCCCTGGTGGCCACACCCAAAACTCTGCATTATGCAGGATTGTCCTTCCTGTGGTCATGTGTGCAGGTCTGGGCCCTCGGGTCCCCCAGCTTTAGAACCAGCCGGGGAAGGTGCATTCCCCTCTTGGCCCTCAGACCGCACTTGGGTGCCACGGCTGCATGTGCCTTTGTAGACATGGGCCTGTAGACCCAGTGGCCGGGCAGGGGCCGCCCATGGCAGAGCTGCCGTTTACCTTGGGGGGGAGTGACCTTTGAGATGAGCTCGGGACTTGGAGGAGTGACCCTCAGTGATCCTGTAGAGCTCCTCCACCTCTGAATTCCCCAAGGAGACCTAGATGGAGGAGAACTCCTCGCAAGGTAGTGTAGATTCATTGCCAGCTGATCCTCCTTCGCGAACCGGACTACCTTTGGAAAACCTGCTCCTCTTCCTCTTGGGTTAGCTGGAGGGGTGAATAACGCTCCTTGCCCTCTTGACCATGTTACCTTTTTGGCATCTTATCGGGTTTGTCGTTCTGTCACGCAAGGATTCAGGACTGATGCAGAGCCAAGCAAGCAAGCAATGGTTTTATTTATTTTTGCACACACTAAGGCACACTACACTAAACAAAGATAATGATGATGAACAATGACAGGTCATATTAACAAGACACAAGTGCAACATGACAGGACAAGAGACAGGTGTGACTAATAACATGAGCGACACAGATAAACACACACAACAAGATGCACATGGAAACCATATATAGAGACAAACAGACATGTAGACACGCCCGGAAGGAGGGAAGGATTAGGGGCTGTACCATGGCAGATCACAGTCGAGTTTATTACATCAAGTTTATTACATCAAGTGGAAAGTGCACCAGTTGAACAATTCAAGGGTTAGACACCAGTGATCAGATGCTAAACCAACTCAACTAACCTAAACCATAACCCAGACCTTATCCTAATCCTAACCCTAATACTAACCCCAACCTACCTGATGCATGTTCAGAGACTTGTGAGGTTAATATCTAAAAATCTGTACTGGCACACTCCTACACCTAGGGATCACATTGCACAAAAAAAGCATTTTGTTAGCTAGATAGATACCACAAATAGATTTCAGTTACGCCGCACAGAAAAAGCATTTTGATAGTTAGCTAGCTAGTTTGTTTGCTAGTGCGCAGGAATTCATTGTAAAATAAATACACTTACGCATCTTCGAATGAAACTCTTATTCTGGTAGTTGTCTTCGTCCGCAGAATCAAAACCGTCAACCTCTGAAGCTCCGCTGTCATCCTTGCTACTTTTGAGAATAGCCAATTCGGCAATTTCTGCTGCAGTAAACCTTTGGCTAGCCATTATTTCTCTCCTATCATCTCCGATGTCGATGAAATATTGAATGGAGAGTCTCAGATGTGAGGTATAAAGCCTTGGTAATGACTCTATGAATATTTATTACCCAGAGTCATACACATTTGGCCAACTACGTATGGCCAGGGGGCAGGTGTAAAACGTCACAGTGATGTGCAGATAATGTGGTTGACTCATGTGTGTTTTTAAAACTTTTTTAATTAGCTTGTAGCTTCTTTTACCAACAGTTTTAAAAGACAGATGTCACGATTCGGGCAAAGTTTCAACCATATTTCTATAACTTGATTTAGTGTTTAAGAAGGTGAGCTGGAATCGAGGTGAATATGTAGCAGCTGATGAGGGAGTGTGGGTAGGAGGGTAACGGAGAGGGAGGGAGTTGGAATGAGTGGGTGTGAGTGAGTAACTGAATTTTATAGTCGTCATGCCGATCAGTAGATTTCAGTTTGAAGTATATAAAATAATAATATGATATGAGTTCAGTGTTACAAGGTCAGCATAAAGTTCAGGAACCTAAGAACAAAAATATTTTTGTGTTTTTGCAGTGGATAATATGATGGATGGTCATGGTAATTTAGAACCTGTGAACACTAATCTACCAGAATCAAATTAGTGAGAGGTTCTGTATTACAGTCTCTGTATTGACACAATAGTGTCTGTATATCAACATATCAACAGTCTGTTGTCATTCCATATCTCTGTGTCTCACCCTGTCTGTCTTTCTCTCTGTCTCTGTTTCTCTTTTTCACTCATTCACTAACTCACTAACTCTCTCTCTCTCTCTCTCTCTCCTCACACACACTTTATTAAAGAAAGAATTCCAAGATTGTGGAGTATTTTAGTGGGTTTGTGTGCCATCTAGTGTGTGCAAATGTCACGGGCACCTACCCAGTTTTTTTCCTCCTTTGCTGGACATTAGCATATTTATACACCAATCTCTAAAATTAAACCAATTACATACATGTAAAAGGTCAATAAACATGGAAATCAGTATCATTACTGAAAATCATGGTCACTCATTTGCACACTGTCATTGTATGAATACCTTTTTTGATCACAAATCAATGCAGTCTAATCTAAAATAATAATGACCTAGTGTCACAGTACAATAAAAATAGAGATGGTAAAGTATATATGGAGGTAAATATGCAGAATATGGTAATATAATAGGAATATTTAAAAAGTTTATTTGCATTCAGTTTATCTGCATACTGCAAATGGGTCACTGTGATGAAGTGCAGAAGAATACTTTTCGAAAGATTTTTTTAAAGTCAGGATTCAAAAAATGTCATGTGGCTTTGGCAGAATGCACATGTCAAATGATGCATGTAAAGTCTGCAGTAAATAACTAAATATAGCTGCAGCGATGCAGTGCTTGGCAGGGTTGCTTGAGCCTCTTATCAAAGTAGACTGAACGCAGCCTCCCTATAGTCCAGGGAGTATTGGGCTCCTCTAATGTTCCCATCCTGTAACATGACCTTGGTGCTGCCTTGCTCTAACATTTGAGATAATGACCTCAGGTTTAATAAGGTTTCCTCTGCCTTCATAAATTTGGCAGTCATGCAAGTGTTGTGCACTTTGAACAGGGTACCCGCGGGTCCTTAAAAAGTCTTAAATTTAGTTTTACATATTCAAGGTCTAAAAATGTCTTTAAAAGGGGAGGCATTAAATAAGTGTTGCTCAGTTTTTCTGTTTTATTTTACTGATGTATATTCCACAATAATTATCATTTCCGCCACGGCCGTATACTCCGCATGGTAGATGGCAGTAGTACGTCACCTAACAGGTGGAAACAGCAGACGATGCTTTAGCTGCCTAACAAGCTGCTTTTCTTATTTGAGGGGTGCGGCGGGAACAACAATACAAGGATGCAGACATGGGTAAATGTCCATTCAGTGAAGTGGCTGGAGGATGAAAAATATTGTGGCTGGCTGAAACCTTCCAGTGATTCGTATGAGGCGCGATGTGAACTTGCCGAAAAACATTCAAACTTGGTACAATGGGCTGTAAAGCGCTGGATTCTCATATGAAATCTGAAAACACAAGCGATATGATAGCACTCGTAATAGTAATATGCATATCGAGTCATTCGCTGCTAACTGCAGTTTAACTGTAAGTGCCAAAAATGATTTGCCTACTGTGTAGGGCGACCAAACGTCCGTATTTCCCGGGACGTATTTCACGTCTTGTCCCGGGTTTTTTTTTAAGTGAGGAAATGTCCTGGTTTTTAAATTACCTTCATTGGCCCATTACTATGTAAATGTACAGGCACTAGGGCACTGCGCACGGCGCTGCATGTGCCGTAATCCCTGAGCCGCGTCAAGCTGCGTTTATACATGACGCGTCGCGACCTATTAAAAAGGTCTTAAAGGTCATTGAATTTGAGATTTAAAAATGTGCAGATACCCTGTTTGAATATCAGCTTCTCTCTTTGTTTCTCTCTTTGTTTCTCTCTCTCATCTGTTGTGTGTGTATTTCACTGTGTAAATATATTTGTTTTTCTCTCATCTGTTGTGTGTGTATTTCACTGTGTAAATATATATGTGTGTATGCTTTTTATGTACTCATGTACACATACAGTATATACATTCTAAGTAAAGGTGAGAGATCATGAGAAGATAGGACTAACAGATGCTGAAAGGGGTCATAGGGGTCACTATATTTTGTCTTATCCAATGGTATATGCTACATGCCAGTTTCAAAAAAGTGACTAGTACAATTTCTGTCAGTAGAAGTGCTGTCATTTTTTTTGTCATTTTCTACTTTGTTTTATTGGTACAGTTAGTTTTGAACAGCACTTTGTTTTCAGCTGCTGTTGCTAAAGTACTTTATCAATAAAGTTGAGTTGAGAATACACTGTAAACCGATTGTGTCTTCTGTGCCTTATTTTCACAGAGGCGTCTATTCTGAGCTTTGATGGCAGCATGTACATGAAGGTGTTGCTTCCTACAGTCATGCAAGTGGAGGCAGAGGATGTGTCACTACGCTTTGTGTCCCAGCATGCATTTGGCCTGCTAGTGGCTGCCACCTCTCGTGACTCTGCAGACACACTACGGCTTGAACTGGATGGGGGCCGCGTGAAACTCACTATCAACTTAGGTATCATATGTTGCCCTCAAATTCAGGAATAGAGTACTGAAATAGCTGAACTGATTTGTCTTTCTATCCCTCTGTTATGTCTGCTTCTCTTATCTCCTTTTTTCCAGTGTTTTTTGCCCTCTCTGTCAATTTGTTGTTACTATATTACTGGTTGTGGCACCACTCACTTAAACTTGCATGGTTTCTTTCTGCTAAGTTGTGCTAAGTTGAGCAGATGAGCTCCCATTGCTCTAACACATAACTTCTGAACATGCTCTTGTACAGTGGTCATTCTCATGTGTATTTTCACTGACACTTTAAATATCGAAGGATATTAGGATAAAATGAAGATACATTAACTATCTCTATATGTTTGTAATTGTGTATTTCATACTTGCAGATTTTAGAATGACATATTTTACATTAGTCTTTGTGCTAGGTACATTGTTAAGGTACATCCTCCATGATTTGTTTCAAAGGCCGTTACTCAGAGGCCGATTAAGCAAACAGTCCAAGATCACGGAATCTAGCCCAACTGCAGCTGGTGGCAAAAGCTTTACATTCACAAAACTCTCTCACAAACACACGCATCTAAACTGCTTCATTTAACTGACATTTAACAAAATTAAAACAAAGCAATTAACACGTAACTATTATCAGCAGTCACTCACTATTATCTGGACTGTTGTTTTAGTCTATTCTAATAATTTGTCTGTTTAATTTGCTATTGCTATTATTTAAATTAATGACCACTATATAGTGCTGGTGCATTTTGGTCTGCTGCTGTTTGCTCCCACTATTCTGTTGAGGTTGACGACCCAGCTGGCCAATTAGATCATCCCCAGAATACAGCAGTCCCTCTTGTGAAGTCAAATCAGTCACTTGTTATTTGTGTTTTAAACTCTCTTATGAAATCTTAATGAACAGAACATGCACCTGATTTTTACAAATCAAGTAGACCTGCAAGAAAGAGCAGGTTAGGTCCTGATTTAAAAAGCCAGTGCCACAGTGTGATTGTCCCTGGAAGTTGGAGTTAATGTTGTTGGATGTTTGCAGCTGAAACCTTGTCATTTATTCTTCCTCTTCTAGATTGTGTCAGGACAAACTGTAATGCCAGTAAGTTCCAACTGCACTTATTCCTCTTTCTTTCTTGGTGATTGGTTCATGAAGAGTGCAAGCGGAAGTGTGGGGAAATGTAAAGAGTAAATGCAAAGATAAAATAGTACAGATTAACTAAGAATGTATGACATTTCAGAAATTGTTTTGTACTAGAGATGCACTAATACAAAAATGTATTCCCTGAAAAGTAGTGGTAGGAATGATATGATAGATTTACATTTAAGCTTTAAGCATTAATATGTACATAATATATTAAAATATACAGTCTTGTTAGCAAAGGCCTGTTTGATTTTCAGAATGTATTTTACTTAGATATCGTTGGCATCAGTTTGAACATAATTTTATGGTTGATCTTTAAGAGCTTTTTAGTTATACAGATCTACCAATACAAGTACATGCCCTTATTATACTAGCTGTTATTGTGCATCTGTCACGTTATGGACCCCTTACTTTTGGGCGTGTGTTTACGTTGTCTGTGTCTAGTCGTCTGCGTCTGTGGATCTCCGTGGGTGCGATTACGTCTTGTGTTAATCCGTCTCACCTGTGGCTCATCTCGTCATCACTTGGGGTTTATGTGGTTTGTCTATTTAATATGCATTCGCGCAGTGTCCCATGCTCGTCTTTGTTTGTGACTCGTCACACTTCATGTTGAGTGTTCTTCGTGCGCTGTCTGCGCTACTTGTGTAATTAAATATGTTACGTGAATGCAAGAAACGCTGGATCTGTGCCTCGTCCATCGCCTTGCGCCCACCGTTACAGAAAGACGAGCCGACCTACATGCCAGGATACACCACCCGTGCCAAGAAGGGGAAGAGGCCCAGCAGGCACCACCATGCCTCTTCCCCTGCACAGCACCGCGGAGCCCCAATAACCCTCGAGATGATGCAGCAGGACCCCTTGTGCGAGATCATGCTGCGTCAGGCTCAGGAAGCCACGACGGCTGAAACGGCGGACTACTTCCACGAGGCCGCGGTGCGGATGTGGAGGGAACGACACCCCTCTCCCTCCAGAGACCTCTCTCCACTGAGGGTAGGTTCCCTTGAGCTCTGCTCCACCGAGAAGACCCCCGAGAGCGAGTTCGAGGGGGAGGAATCGGAGGGCGAAGAGGAAGAGGAATGCCATCCTTCTTCAGTGTACTCCGCCCCCACTGAGTACTATGGTGAAGGCAAAGAGGAAGAAGACCATCCTCCTTCCGTGTGCTCCGCCCCCACCGAGTACTACGGTGAGGGCGAGGAATCGGAGGGCGAAGAGGAAGACCATCCCCCTTCCGTGTTCTCAGGAGATCCCTCCACGTATGAGGGAGAGGATGCGACCCCTCCTCCATCCGAGTGTACCGGTTTCTCTGAGTACTCGGATGGTGAGCCCTACTCAGAGTAGGAGGGGAGTCCGCCATGCTCGGAGTACTCCGCCGAGACCGTGAGGGGGAGGGAAGGTCCGAAGGAGGGCGTTTTTCCTGCTTAATGCGAGGGAAATGCAATGGACTACTCCCGAGGCGAGAGCCCAGTTGAGCCCATGAGCTGGAGCCTAGGCAACGATGAGGAGATGGAAACGGAGGAAACCGTCCCCGCCGCCAGGTCAGGAGGGCGATCCCTGGGAGGAGAGGAGGTTCACCTAAGGGGTCCTCGGAAGGAAGAGGGCGGCCGGCATGGTAAGGCGGCCGACATGCCCCGCAGCGCGCTCCCCGAGGACTTCCAAAGGGACTGCTGGAGCATCCGCCAGCCGCGCCGCACCCAGCGGAGGGTTCGCGGCTAGGAAGGGAGGAAGTCCACCCACCGCAGGGTCTGCAGCTCTGGGAGCACTTTCCCTCCTGCCAAACCTCCTCCTGGCACGGAACCTGGCTCAGTTTACGTGTGTGTCTGTGCCTGTGTTTGTGTCCATCCCTGTGTTTCTGCCGAATCCCCTTTTCCCTTTCGTGCCTCTGTGTGTGAATGTTCCTATCTGTGTGTTTGTGAATGTTCCTGTGTGTCTGTCTAACGTGTTTTCCCCAGTCTTCCCAGGGAGGGTGTTCTAAGCTCTTCGTGGCAGACTCTCCACCGAGGGCGGTCATCTCACAGACGCAGGACTGAGCGCTTCGGATCCGCCCATTGATGTGGGTTCGGGGCACTTAATCCTGTTGGCATCCCGGGACGGGTAGTGCCCTTGGTGGGGGAGTCTGTCACGTTACGGTCCCCGACCCCTCCCTTTTGGGCGTGTGTTTACGTTGTCTATGTCTAGTCGTCTGCGTCGGTGTATCTCTGTGGGTGTGGTTACGTCCTGTGATAATCCGTCTCACCTGTGGCTTGTCTCGTCATCACTCGGGGTTTATGTGGTTTGTCTATTTAATGTCCGTTCGCACAGTGTCCCGTGCTCGTATTTGTTTGTGACTCGTCACGCTTCATGTTGAGTGTTCTTCGTGCGCTGTCTGCGCTACTTGTGTAATTAAATAAAAGTTATGTGTATGCAAGAAAGACTGGATCTGTGTCTCGTCCCTCGCCTTGCGCCCACCGTTACAGCATCTCTTTGTTCAGATCATCTATTTATTTTTAGCATGCATATGATACATTTCTTTATACAGTGTATAATTTTGTAGTTTAGCTACTAATACTGAACAGTAACACACAGTGACTTCTTTTCTCATGTTATGACAAAAGCTTTTCTGGGGCCTTTTATAGACATAAAATGAACTCTGCTAAAAATGTGTGGCATCATTGCCAATTGTCAACTTCATATTTTGAAACATTTGTCAAAAAGGCTGTGTATGCATGCATAAAATGAGCTTTTACATATTCATTTTTACATATTCATTTTCAATCATTTTCATATTTTAATTTGACATCCTCATTCATATTGAGGATTGTAGAAGGAAGGGCTACAAACAGTCTGCTACAAATTCTGCCTCCTCTATGGATGAAAAGATGTAAATGAGCATTTGCCTTTACAAAATGACTATACTTCATAGATTATGGATGTGGCTTATTATGTAAGGAATGTGCTGCAATTACATGTGTTATAAACTTCCAAATGCTTGAGTTTGCTAAGTTAAATGATGGCACTAAAACTGTTGTAAACGGAAGCGGATGCTAATTCCAAACAAAGTTGAAGTCAAATTTCTTTATATTATGCTTTTTGCAACATATGTTGTCACAAAGCAGCTTTACAAATGCATGAGTGCCGATCCCTAATGAGCAAGCCAGGGGCAACAGTGGAAAGGAGAAACTCTTTAGGTGGGGAATTAGGAAGTAACCTTGGGAGGACCAAAACTCAAAAGGGAACCCATCCTCCACTGGGCGGAAGTTTTAATGGGACAATTAATGGGACTGTCACGACCTCCGACCCAGGGAACTCCAATTCCCAGCATGCTCAACCACAAAGGCGGAGATCCGCCTCCCCAGAGTATTAGCCAGCTGTAACCTATTAAGCTTGTTCTATATAAGACCAGTCATGCTTGTGCATCGTTGCAAAGTATTGCCGACATTCCATTGGAAGCGCACCAAGCCTTATTTGTGTATGATTCTCTGGTTTGACCTGTATAGTGTTTTCCGTATTCCTCCCTCTTGGATTAGCCCTCTGGTACCTCTGCTCGATTGGATTGCTTTAGTGTACAAACCTGGACTGCCCCCGACCTCTCTTTGGATCTCCCTGTTATCATTAAACCTAATAAAGACTCATAAAGTCTGCAAGCATCTGAGTTGCGTCATGTTTCCAGCATCACAGGGACTTTAGCTTCTAGCCAATAGCACAATAAATAAAACAAGAAACAGTATGTGGAAGCAAACAGAAAGCCTGTGATTAAACTTTTGCATGAGGCCACTTGTAACTCCTTTTTTCCTGTTATGAATTTTGCATGAGGACTCTAGGGAATTAAGAGATAGCAATTCGCAAATATCTTATGTGAATTGATTAAAAACTGAACAATTTTATAAATACATTCTTTAAATTCAAAGGAAAAATACATTTTTAAAAACATTATTTTTAGGAGTAAGAATGCACTATATAGTGTTTAATTAGATAATATATAATTATCCAGTGTTTAGATTGTGATTAGATAATAAATGTACATGGAGGGCTTTTTCTTTTGCTTGAATTGCTTAATTCTTTGAGTTTTCCCCAAGTAGTTGTAACGTCCAGGTACAACTTTCATGATCATTTCCATGATTATTGTTACTTTGTCATTTTTATGATTCAAATAGTGCACAGCCAATAATACTGATTGCCTATTACAAAGAAAATCTGTGTAAAACAGAAAAAAGCATAGATTTTCCACAGAAATTCACAATTCCACTTTAAGCTGTACTGTGCATTCACAGTTGGATTCTTATTACTAGATTTAAGACTTCTAATAGGGTTCATGTAATGTAATTTATCTTTCAGAATTTAAATGTATAGATGCATGCTTCTCTTCACCCAGTATAGTAAAATAGAACAGAAATGGGCACAGATTGAGTTTGTAAACCAGGAATGTATAACCTCTTAATTTCTGTGTACCATTCTTTTCAGGCAAAGGCCCCGAGACTCTGTATGCTGGGCAAAAGCTGAATGACAACGAATGGCACTCTGTCAAAGTGTTACGGCGTGGCAGAAACTTCAAACTCACAGTGGATGATGATGTTGCTGAAGGTAGAAGTGGCCATCCCCTGACAGAGCTAATTCATGCATCATGAGCTATTGAGCTATACATGAGATACATTTATTTTTGCTTGTTACCTTTATTTTTTCATCTGTATGTTTACGTCCATCTCCATAACGTTTGTTCTCTGTCTCTTCCTCTTTTTCTCTCTCTGTGTCTCCTTTAGGCCAAATGAATGGAGATCACATGCGGCTGGAGTTTACCAATATAGAAACGGGCATCTTAACAGAGCGCCGATTTGTGTCATCAGCCCCTTCTAGCTTCATTGGTCACCTGCAATCCCTCAGGTTCAATGGCCTGCGCTACATTGATATGTGCAAGAATGGAGACATTGAATACTGTGAGCTCAACGCACGCTTTGGGTTGCGCTCCATTGTGGCAGATCCAGTCACCTTTAAAACCAGGAGCAGCTACCTGGGTTTGGCCACACTGCAGGCCTTTAGCACCATGCACCTCTTCTTCCAGTTTAAAACCATCTCAGCTGATGGGTTTATTCTGTTCAACAGTGGAGATGGAAGTGACTTCATCGCTGTAGAGCTTGTTAAAGGGTAAGTGGAGAAAGGAGAGGCATAGATCAAACCCACCCTTAAGAATTACAGTATATTATTGAGATTTTAGGGCACAGTCTTAATTCTTTGACTAATGTGAACCAGAATATACTTATACATTATGTAACAAGAGTAGCTCTGTTCATATGAAGAAAATTCCTTTTCTGAATTGAGTTTCTAACACAACACCTAACCAAACTAACAATATCACTGCAGTTGTCTGTATATTTTTGGCTCATTGCTCAATATGCACTGGATGCCTTTGCCCTGTTTCACATATATGTAGTTGCCAAGAGCATTTTTAAAGGTTGTAATTGTGAGCCATGGGGCATGATGAAGCGGTGAGGGGGAGGAGCCTGTGAGAAGCGTGATTTAATAAAGGTTCATGCAAATTCAGGGTCAAAGATGCAGGCATCTTAAACAACATGTTAAACAAACCAAATAACCTTAAGAAGACTCACGGACAAGGACGACAGGGCTGTAATACAATGGCAAGCACAAACTAGACAAATACACAGGACTGAACGAGGAACCAAACAAGACACAGGTGGGAATGAGGGCAGGGTTACAAATGACATGGGCGTGGTAGAAGAACACCAAAACAAGATGACAATTAACACATGGATAAATAAACAAAACAGACTTGATGTCACGTTGAGGACCCCGGCCCCTCCCTTTTGGGCGTGTGTCTACGTCGTCTTCGTCTACTCGTCTGCGTCTGTGGATCTCTGTGGGTGTGGTTGTGTCTTATGATAATCCGTCTCACCTGTGGCTCGTCTCGTAATCACATGGGGCTAATGTGGTTTGTCTATTTAATGTGCGCTCACGCAGTGTCCTGTGCTCATCGTTGTCTAAAGTCTGCACATTACGTGTCTCTGTTTGATGTTTCTCGTGCGCTTACTGCGCTACTCTGTTAATAAAACAGTGACATCTGTTGCTAAGCCAAGGATCCCGTGTCTCGTCCTTCACGCTCCACCGACGTCGCACTTGACAAGTGGGGTTGGGGCTAGACGTGACCGTAATGGTCAGAGTATAAGTACAAGCAGTCTCTTTTTGACACATAAAAATAAAAATATTTAAACATAACTTCTCTTACAGATTGCTAAAGTAGCAATTATTGTAGAAGAATAAAGAATAAAATCCTGCCATTCATTGTTTGTTAAGCCATTCTTTTGAAAGTTATTCATCAAACAAAAAAACATAGACGACCAGGAAATGATCTGTAATACCAACATTGTGAGTTTGTTAAACTGCTCCTCTCTCATTACCATATGGTTGCACTTCAGATGCTGCAGCACTTGGAATGGGGCTTCAGTGCATTTCAAAAGAGCCCTTGAAGTTGTGTACTTGAACAATAATTGGGAACATTGAATGTGTTTGCTCACAGGTACATCCACTATGTTTTTGACTTGGGGAATGGACCCAGCCTACTCAAAGGGAACAGTGATAGTCTTCTCAATGATAACCAATGGCACAGTGTGGTGATCACACGAGATGCCACCAATACACACACTCTCAAGGTGGACAGCAAGTCTGTCAGCCAGGTGGTCAAAGGGGCTAAGAAACTTGACCTTAAAGGTGATGGATGCTTTATAAATCCCATGATATCTATATTTTCCCATTCTAAAAGTTGATGTCATTCTATAAATTCATTCTATATAGTTTTTATATTGTTTTTCAGTCTGACTAATACCATGATATCACAGTATTTGGTTTAATTTATTGGTTTAGGCGATCTGTTTGTGGCTGGTCTGGGGCCCAACATGTACCAGAACCTGCCGAAACTTGTGGTGTCTCGTGAGGGCTTCCAAGGATGTTTGGCTTCAGTGGATCTTAACGGCCGCCTCCCTGACCTCATCAATGATGCGCTGTTCCACAGTGGCCAGATTGAACGGGGCTGTGAAGGTGAGCTCCATGTCCCTCAGTCAACATACTCACATACTTCGTCCACAACCAAAAGACTAATCTACCAGTTTAGCATCTCTGATCTCACTGCCTTATAATCTGCTATGTCCAACCACACACGCTTAAACCAAGCTATATGCCTTACTCTTTACTCCTTCTGTTTATCAACAGTTGTAACAATAGTTGCTATTGTTTATTTACAGATATTTTATCTGTATATGAAAAAAAAAATTTTAGTTAAATTGTATGTAGCTGAATAACTGTTGTACTAAATGGACTTTTTCCACTAGATGGCAATACAGCCTGTGTCGTGACATAATACTACATAAAACTGCTCTTGCCATAGTGTCTCTTTCAATGTCTGTTTCTTTCTAACCATTTAAAGAAATCTGTTTTACTGTTCTATTCAAACCAATGTAAAAGTCTGTAAAAGTCTAAGGCATATTGAGTAATCCTGTACTGAATGCAAAACCTGTGGCTATAACTTCTCCTTTCCTTTATACTCAGTTCAATCCATAAATTGTTTCTGTGCTTTGCTCTGATTCAATGCTTGGACTCTCCCGTCCCAATATTAATGATACTCTGTTCTGATTCAAAGCTTGGACTCTCCCGTCCCAATATTAATGATACTCTCTTCTGATGTCCTTTTCCCTTTGTTCTTTCTCGCTAACACAGTTGGTTTCACCAAAGCTGACTTGCAAGGTAGAAGGTCTTCCACACAACACATGCACACACACACGTTGCTTAAAAAGGTGGTGTAACAATGTAGAAAAGGAGTTTTTCAGATTGATCTGAGGTGTGAATGGGAGTTCGTTAATGTGCTGCTGATGGAAATGTCTTAGGAATAATTGCATAAGCGCATTGCAATTACTCTAATTTTAGTTGGTAATGCACATTAAGTTCATTAGAATTGTGTTTCGTAATAAGAAGTCACACCTGTTCATAATCTACTAATTAGTAATTGAAACTTAAATTAGCTTAATCATTTTACTTAAATTTTCAAAATCTAAAAATTAATGACTTTTGTGTCTGAGAAAATTGAGCACACTAAAAATGACAGATGGAACTGATTAAATTTTTTGAAAGAGACCTCTTTCTTGTTTGTGTTTGTTACTTTCTTAATGTTGTACTGCTTTGGCATTCATGTCCATTTTGTCTTGAGCTGCTCTGTTAGACCATATGTTTTGTAAACGCTTGCCCTTGTCCTTTCAAAAGCCACCAGAGAGCAATCAATTTAGGTGGAATCTGAGGAGCAAAAATATCTATCTTCACTTTGCATGCATTTTTAACCAGCTGGGAATGTGTGTTTGGCTACACAAATCTGTCGTGCCCAGGACACTCATCTGAAAGCAGAGACACTCATCAGACACTCATCAGAGCTTCTTGTGCTAGTTCTTTTCATTCTACTCTTTCATCTGTTGTATTATTTCTTGAGGATGTCTCATAAACGCAACACGACCACCAGTGTGGAAGCAGTGAAGTGGATCTTAAGACTGTTTTGTGGCTGAACCCATTGCTAAGATAATTAATTCTCTTGTTAATCATGAATTCTCTTGTTACCATTCCATCATGGTGAATTTTCCTGGGTCAGCTGACCCAAGCCTGGTAGCATGAAGACACACATCTGGTTTGAAAACACTCTGAGGTTTAAAACAAGTTCATATATTTATATATTAGGACACAATATTCCACTAGAAAAGACTCTCTTTTGTCATTCTATGTTTTTTTTGTTTTTCTCGTTTTTACTCCTACTTCGTTTTTACATTAAAGAATGTGTCTGGTCAGCATTTGGGCATCTGTCTGAGTAATGTACTGTAAAGTAAATGAAGACAAACATTTCTCATTTTTCTTCATTCTTGGTCATGTCTCCAGATCAGCTGAAGTGTACTTGGCTCTGTTTGAATAACTTTGCTTGCATGCTGGTCCTCTTGATCATCCTCAGGCATGAACTGGTGCATGGAGACAGTGGTGGTGATGCATGTCTGTCCCTGTTGTTGCCATACACTAATATCCCTCTTTTCTTTGTTGCTTGCATGTGCCAGGCCCCAGCACCACATGTCAGGAGGACTCATGCGCCAACTATGGGGTGTGCATCCAGCAGTGGGAGAACATCACTTGTGACTGCTCCATGACCTCCTATTCCGGCACAACATGCAATGACCGTGAGTACACTGGTTACTGATACTGCCACTATTCCTCACTGTGTTATTGCAAATGACTTCAACGTTTTGGAGTAACTCATTTCACAAAAAAGCTAGTACCAAGTACTGAAATCAAATTACAGTAAAATAGTAAATTGGATACCATAGACCGAATTGTAACTACCATATTGTATATCGAACACATAAAGGTGGATTAAACAGAGTGTTAAAATATGCATACTGCAAAATACTGCAAATATGCAAATGTGTACATCCTACAGTTACACCACGGTGTCTTCATACACTCCTGTCACAGCCTTTCGCTGGGAGGTCAAGACTGATGTTGTCATGCATGCTTATGTCATGTCAGCTTATGGATCTCAGCCCCAAATACCCAACACAGGGGCAACTTGGTATTAACCTTCCCTATTCTCTCACCATTCTTTCTATTTCTTCTCCCAGAGTATGTGGTAACAATATGGTATTCTATATCATTTGATATATTATATATAACACACACACACACACACACTAATTGCCAAAAGTATCTGCTCACCTTCCTTGACTCACATATAAGCTTAAGTGACATTCCATTCCTAATCCATAGGGTTTAATATGATGTTGGTCCACCCTTTGCAGCTAGAACAGCTTCATCTCTTCTGGGAAGGCTGTCCACAAGGTTTAGGAGTGTGTTTATGGGGATTTTTGACCATTCTTCCAGAAGCACATTTGTGAGGTCACATACTAATATTGGATAAGAAGGCCTGGCTCTCAGTCTTCACTCTAATTTATCCCAAAGGGGTTCTATTGGGTTGAGGTCAGCAAGTCAAGTTCATCCACACCAGACTCTGCCATCCATGTCTTTATGGTTATTACTTTGTGCACTGGTGCACAGTCATGTTGGAAAAGGAAAGGCCAGCTCCAAGTTGGGAGCATGGAATTGTCCAAAATGTCTTAGTATGCTGAAGCATTCAGAGTTCCTTTCACTGGAACTAGGGGGGCAAGCTCAGCTCTTGAAAAACAACCCCACACCATAATCCCCCCTCCACCAAACTAAACAACCCCACACCATAATCCCCCCTCAACCAAACTAAACAACCCCACACCATAATCCCCCCTCCACCAAACTAAACAACCCCACACCATAATCCCCCCTCAACCAAACTAAACAACCCCACACCATAATCCCCCTCCACCAAACTAAACAACCCCACACCATAATCCCCCCTCCACCAAACTAAACAACCCCACACCATAATCCCCCCTCCACCACCAAAATAAACAACCCCACACCATAATCCCCCCTCCACCAAACAACCCCACACCATAATCCCCCCTCCACCAAACAACCCCACACCATAATCCCCCCTCCCTCCACCAAACAACCCCACACCATAATCCCCCCTCCACCAAACTAAACAACCCCACACCATAATCCGCCCTCCACCAAACTAAACAACCCCACACCATAATCCCCCCTCCACCAAACTAAACAACCCCACACCATAATCCCCCTCCACCAAACTAAACAACCCCACACCATAATCCCCCCTCCACCACCAAACTAAACAACCCCACACCATAATCCCCCCTCCACCAAACAACCTCACACCATAATCCCCCCTCCCTCCACCAAACAACCCCACACCATAATCCCCCCTCCACCAAACTAAACAACCCCACACCATAATCCCCCCTCCACCAAACTAAACAACCCCACACCATAATCCCCCCTCCACCAAACTAAACAACCCCACACCATAATCTCCCCTCCACCAAACTAAACAACCCCACACCATAATCCCCCCTCCACCAAACTAAACAACCCCACACCATAATCCCCCCTCCACCAAACTAAACAACCCCACACCATAATCCCCCTCCACCAAACAACCCCACACCATAATCCCCCCTCCACCAAACTAAACAACCCCACACCATAATCCCCCTCCACCACACTAAACAACCCCACACCATAATCCCCCCTCCACCAAACTAAACAACCCCACACCATAATCTCCCCTCCACCAAACTAAACAACCCCACACCATAATCCCCCCTCCACCAAACTAAACAACCCCACACCATAATCCCCCCTCCACCAAACTAAACAACCCCACACCATAATCCCCCTCCACCAAACAACCCCACACCATAATCCCCCCTCCACCAAACTAAACAACCCCACACCATAATCCCCCCTCAACCAAACTAAACAACCCCACACCATAATCCCCCTCCACCAAACTAAACAACCCCACACCATAATCCCCCCTCCACCACCAAACTAAACAACCCCACACCATAATCCCCCCTCCACCACCAAACTAAACAACCCCACACCATAATCCCACCTCCACCAAACAACCCCACACCATAATCCCCCCTCCCTCCACCAAACAACCCCACACCATAATCTTCCCTCCACCAAACTAAACAACCCCACACCATAATCCGCCCTCCACCAAACTAAACAACCCCACACCATAATCCCCCCTCAACCAAACTAAACAACCCCACACCATAATCCCCCCTCCACCAAACTAAACAACCCCACACCATAATCCCCCCTCCACCAAACAACCCCACACCATAATCCCCCCTCCCTCCACCAAACAACCCCACACCATAATCCCCCCTCCACCAAACTAAACAACCCCACACCATAATCCGCCCTCCACCAAACTAAACAACCCCACACCATAATCCCCCTCCACCAAACTAAACAACCCCACACCATAATCCCCCTCCACCAAACTAAACAACCCCACACCATAATCCCCCCTCCACCACCAAACTAAACAACCCCACACCATAATCCCCCCTCCACCAAACAACCTCACACCATAATCCCCCCTCCACCAAACTAAACAACCCCACACCATAATCCCCCTCCACCACCAAACTAAACAACCCCACACCATAATCCCCCCTCCACCAAACAACCCCACACCATAATCCCCCCTCCCTCCACCAAACAACCCCACACCATAATCCCCCCTCCACCAAACTAAACAACCCCACACCATAATCCCCCCTCCACCAAACTAAACAACCCCACACCATAATCCCCCCTCCACCAAACTAAACAACCCCACACCATAATCTCCCCTCCACCAAACTAAACAACCCCACACCATAATCCCCCCTCCACCAAACTAAACAACCCCACACCATAATCCCCCCTCCACCAAACTAAACAACCCCACACCATAATCCCCCTCCACCAAACAACCCCACACCATAATCCCCCCTCCACCAAACTAAACAACCCCACACCATAATCCCCCTCCACCACACTAAACAACCCCACACCATAATCCCCCCTCCACCAAACTAAACAACCCCACACCATAATCTCCCCTCCACCAAACAACCCCACACCATAATCCCCCCTCCACCAAACTAAACAACCCCACACCATAATCCCCCCTCCACCAAACTAAACAACCCCACACCATAATCCCCCTCCACCAAACAACCCCACACCATAATCCCCCCTCCACCAAACTAAACAACCCCACACCATAATCCCCCCTCAACCAAACTAAACAACCCCACACCATAATCCCCCTCCACCAAACTAAACAACCCCACACCATAATCCCCCCTCCACCAAAATAAACAACCCCACACCATAATCCCCCCTCCACCACCAAACTAAACAACCCCACACCATAATCCCCCCTCCACCAAACAACCCCACACCATAATCCCCCCTCCCTCCACCAAACAACCCCACACCATAATCCCCCCTCCCTCCACCAAACTAAACAACCCCACACCATAATCCGCCCTCCACCAAACTAAACAACCCCACACCATAATCCCCCTCCACCACCAAACTAAACAACCCCACACCATAATCCCCCCTCCACCACCAAACTAAACAACCCCACACCATAATCCCCCCTCCACCAAACAACCTCACACCATAATCCCCCCTCCACCAAACTAAACAACCCCACACCATAATCCCCCCTCCACCAAACTAAACAACCCCACACCATAATCCCCCTCCACCAAACTAAACAACCCCACACCATAATCCCCCTCCACCACCAAACTAAACAACCCCACACCAGAATCCCCCCTCCACGAAACAACCCCACACCATAATCCCCCCTCCCTCCACCAAACAACCCCACACCATAATCCCCCCTCCACCAAACTAAACAACCCCACACCATAATCCCCCCTCCACCAAACTAAACAACCCCACACCATAATCCCCCCTCCACCAAACTAAACAACCCCACACCATAATCTCCCCTCCACCAAACTAAACAACCCCACACCATAATCCCCCCTCCACCAAACTAAACAACCCCACACCATAATCCCCCCTCCACCAAACTAAACAACCCCACACCATAATCCCCCTCCACCAAACAACCCCACACCATAATCCCCCCTCCACCAAACTAAACAACCCCACACCATAATCCCCCTCCACCACACTAAACAACCCCACACCATAATCCCCCTCCACCACACTAAACAACCCCACACCATAATCCCCCTCCACCAAACTAAACAACCCCACACCATAATCCGCCCTCCACCAAACTAAACAACCCCACACCATAATCCCCCTCCACCACCAAACTAAACAACCCCACACCATAATCCCCCCTCCACCAAACCTTACACTCGGGTCAATGCAGTCAGACAAGTACCGTTCTTCTGGCAACCACCAAACCCAAACTCGTCCATCAGAATGCCAGATGGAGAAGTGTGATTCATCACTCCAGAGAATGCACCTCCACTGCTCTAGAGTTCAGTGTTGGCGTGCTTTACACCACTGCATTCGACACTTTGCATTGCACATGGTGATGTATGGCTTGGATGCAGCTGCTTGACCATGGAAACCCATTCCATGAAGCTCTCTGAGCACTGTTCTTGAGCTAATCTGAAGGCCACATGAAGTTTGGATGTCTGTAGTGATTGACTCTGCAGAAAGTTGGTGACCTCTTCACACTATGCTCTTCAGCATCCACTGACCACGCTCCGTCAGTTTACATGACCTACCATTTTGTCGTGGAGTTGCTGTTGTTCCCAAATACTTTCATTTTCTTATAATACAGCTGACAATTGACTGTAGCATATTTTAGGAGCAAAGAAATTTCACAACTGGATTTGTTGCACAGGTGGCATCCTATCACAGTTTCATGCTAGAATTCACTGAGCTCCTGAGAGGGACCCATTCTTTCACTAATGTTTGTAAAAGTCTGCATGCCTTGGTGTTTACTTTTATACACCTGTGGCCATGGAAGTGATTGGAACACTTGATTCAGATAATGTGGACGGGTGAGCAAATACCTTTGGCAATACAGTGTATATTATTCAAAATACAGGTAAGGATACAGTTATGCAGAAGTGAAGGAAGTGAGGAAGTATGAATGTCTTCTTGAACTTACTGTGTGCTACTTTTGCCTCGCTTGTATGCTCAAGACAGAGCAGTGTTGCTCCAGCTGTGCTGGGTGCTGCTAATGTATTGGCGACCTTAAACTATAACAAAGAGCACATGAAATCATCTCTCTCCATAGTTTCCTCTCCACCTTGTGTAACCACACTTACACAGACATGCATAGACACACACACACACACACACACACACACACACACACACACACACACACTCTTCCACTTCTGATGATGAGAATAACGCGAGGATACAATAATATGAAGTTTTGAAGGTTTGAGCTACACAGATTGCAACATACTGGCCATGTGATGGTTCAAACCACGATTCAGACTGTTTCTGCACACTTTAAATCTGTTTTTTTTCCTCGCTGTGTCCATTTTAAACCCCTCCTGTCACGGTACGGCGGCCCCCTACTGGTCGCCCCCGTCTACAGCAGCAGCTTGTCCTGTGGGTGTGGTGTTGTGTTCGTCCCTCAGGTGGGCGGAGCCCGCGATCCGTCTCACCTGAGGGTCGTTTGTTCGTCTATATATGTCTTGTCTTTGTACCAGTTGACCGTTGGTTATTATATCCTTAATTTGGATCAGTTCACGGGTTTTGGTTTGCGCACTTTACATATTAAACCATCCTATTTCCCTGAGACTTGGCGTGATCGCTTCCATTTATTTTTGCTCACCCTGCCCGTCACACCTCCAGTAACATTTTACGTTCGCCGCTAACACTTTTAAAACTGGCGTAGTGGAAAACGGGAGACTAGCGGCATGAAGTATCGTTTTGCAATAAACCACATACAAGGTGCAGCAAAGGCACCGCAGATGACTAAGGGAGGCTTCAAAACTACTAACACAGTTCTCTTCTTGCTAAAGGTGAGCGCAGGTCAGTGGCATAGTAACGAGTGTTGATAACGGAGTTAATCCACTTTTTACCTAGAAAACAACAGTTGCGTAAATAACAGAGCTTGTAGTGTGCGCCCACCTCTTCCAACCGTGCCAAAGTCCTGAAGCATATCACCCCGTATGTATATATCGAAGTTTGTGTTTGTTTTTTTAATGTGCTGTTTGATTAGCTTGAGTTCACCCCGGTATTTTTGTCAAACGCGCATGTGCGTGAGATGAAAACACCGCTTCCCAGTCAAGATCATTTTAATAAACAATTTGTGTCAAGTTTGCTCTCAAAATGGCAGGGAAAAAGGCACAGCAAAACTAAAATATGAAGATGAACAGAGGATGTTTTTAAGAAGGCAGCCCTAACCTGTCACCCGGAGAACAGTTGGGTTAGTTAGGTGCCTTGCTGAAGGGCACCTCAGTCATGGCCTCAGGCCTGGGAATCAAACCCAGGACCCTCTGGTCACAAGACCGTGTCCCTAACGACCAGACCATGACTGCCCCACACTGTTTGTGTGTGACATTTACAATAAATCTGAGCAGAGGTCTGTGTGTGTGTGTGTGTGTGTGTGTGTGTGTGTGTGTGTGTGAGAGAGAGGGAGAGAGGGATTGGCCTCATCTGCTTTAAATGCTTCCATTGTGCTGCAGATAGCAGAGATGTGTGTAGAGGTGTAGTCTGCAGCTTATTTATTATACAGTCCTGCACAGCACAACTGAGCACTTAGATAAGCCTGACCTAACTTCACAGTCTTGAGGGCACACCTTCAGGTCATATAACACACTCCACTCTAGCAGGTTAATGGTTTTACTATGAGGTTTTAATATATTGCATCTTAACTGGTATATGCTGTTTTGTAAGACCTTTTCCCTTTACTTGCACAAAGCACTAGGTTATTGTTCCTAACCCTGACTAACCAGGGCAATTATTTTACTTGCATAACTTAGATCCTACTCATATTGTCATATTTGTCTGTCTGATACAATGGTCAAAAGACAAACTGCAAACAAATGAATTATATATAGGTGAAAATATTAAATACATATTTTAGTTACATTTTCAATCAATACTTGTTTATAACTTAACTTTTCTTAAAAGTGTCACCGATAGCATGCTGTACTAGGCTGTACTATATATATATATATATATATATATATATATATATATATATATATATATATATATATATATATATATATATGGGTCATTCCTTGGAAATGGCACATTTTGAGTCCCTATCTCCTCTTTAGGTGTATTTTAACTATCTGGTCACAAAAATCTATATTTTAACAGCTTTACACATACATTGAAATATTTCCTTTAATACAGTATAATTTTTTTGTTTGATCTTTTTATGAAAACTTTATTTATTTATTTATTTTTGCTGACACCCCCTATTTTGTCATGTCCCTCATGGCCTTCAATGAAAATATAATTAGAATATACCAAATACAACTATAAAAAAGTTGATATATTTTGCTATCAACCTAAACAACTGTCTGTGTTTAATTGTTTGTGATATTTTTTTTCAAAATTAATTGATAATTTTTCATTAAAAACACATTATTTCGTTCTGTACCTGAGTAACCCCTCAACCCCGTAACACAAATGAATCTCCCCCACAAAATCAATGGTATGATCCGTATGAGCATGTACATCAAGAAGTGACATCACTCAAGTATTTTGGACAACAGGACATCAAAGACAGGTAAGTGGCTTCCTTCTTTTATTAAATTTTGGTCATTTATCTTGTGATAATGTGGTCACCAAACTCAGTGACTCAACACCGTCACATAAAACAAAGACAGAAAACTATTACTTATAAAAAAAGTTGTTTTTTTTATCAAAATTATATGCTATTTCTGAATCTCATGCATGCCTTGTGCTATCTCTCTGGTATACAGTATGTACAGCAGTTGCCTTTTTGTGCAAAAATCACAACCCCGTCACACTCAACCCCGTTACGTTTGACAGTAACGGGGTTGTGAGATTGTGATGGGGTTGTGATTTTAAGATTTTGGTTGTTGTTACGTACTTATTTTAAGAATTATTATATTTGATTAACATTCTTTTACCAATACTAATACTAGGGGCAGCCATGGCCTAGTGTTTAGTGCACTTGGCTTGTGATAGGAAGGTTGCCAGTTTAATTACTAGAGCCAACAGGTCATGACTGAAGTGCCTTTGAGCAAGGCACATAACCCTTAACTTCACTGTATTGTTTTGTAGGCAACATCTGGTGGCACAGAAGAGGAACAGAAAATAAAGAAACAAGTTCAAGAGGCAAATAGAAGAACTCAAGGAAAAAGTTGAAAAAGAAAGAAAAATGAAGGAAAAATAAAAAAATGTGCCAACGTTTAAGGAAACATTCTGATTCCCCACGGTCAAAAATAAATCTAATAACTGCAAATTGCCATGTTAACCCCAAAAGGAGGAGATGGGTAAAAAGAAAGAGGGAGAAAAGGCAACTGTCAATCTGGAGAGCACAGAAGAATACCTCATGGAGCTCTTCCACAGATTTAAACAGCATCACTAACATTAAGCAGCAGTATACCTTCTGTTGTGAACTGAAGAAGAACATGTCAAGGGAAGAGGCTTTGATACATGTTGACTTTTCAGAACATTACAGCTGTACATACAGCTGCCAAGTTCAGGCGGTCCACTTTGGGCCTTCACATCAACAGGCCTCCCTTCATACAGGTGTGTTGTATGTTGGCAGACACCACATCAACAGGCCTCCCTTCATACAGGTGTGTTGTATGTTGGCAGACACCCAGAGCCTGTGTGCTTTTGCACCATCTCCCCCAGTAGACACAAAGACTCCAGCAGTATGGCAACACCTACATCCTGTGCTGGATTACCTTCATGCCCAACATCCACAAGTGTCTGCTGCACTTTTTAAGTCACGGCCCGCATACTCAGTACAAACACCGAGGCTGATTCTTCCTTTTCACTACAGGACACAAATACACACACAAAGACAGACAGACAGGCATACACACACACCCTCACGTGTACACACATACACACACACACACCCATACACACACACACACACACACCCTCACACACACACACACCCTCACACTCCACTTTGTCAACACAAGTTATTCGGTTTAGAATGGTTTCTAGATTAGATGTTGTCGTAGTTGCCATTGTTTTTAATTTGGGATAATAAAACTCAGTTCAACTGCAATTTATATCTGTTGTCCTTCTTTGACATTGATGGGAACAATAAAGTCCTCCAAGGCAGCACTCCTAAATGTTGATGTTTTTTTCATCATTTTATGTCATGTAGAACTGATCAAACAAACAAGCTAGTAGTACATGATGAGGCCTCTTAGAACACCACTCATTGATTTGATTTCAAAGCCACATGGGAGACACATTGTCATTCAGATCATCATCACACTAACATTAGTCACAATGCTTAATCTCATGACTAACACATCCATCATTATTTAACCTCACATGTGAATTTCCAGCATCCTGTCCTCTAAGCCCCGTTTGTCCCTTCAACCCCGTTACCCTAGTCTCAACCCCGTCACGCCCACATTTTAATACATTATTTTTTTTATGCTTTGAAAAGTAATTTAATGTTTGTTGACTTCTGTCTAAAATGTTGAGAGTTATTATACGCTTATTGATTTTGGTGAAGATTCTTTAGTTAAACCACACTTTTGATGAAAAATGACAAGAGCGCTTTCATGAAAATGAACATTTCAGACTTTAGTATTGCAAAAAAGTGAGATTCTGTAACATTTTTGTATTCACAATTATTGAATTAGTTTTGGGGACATCTAATTAATATGAAAATATTGATTTCTTCAGAAATGCATTTTATGATCATATTCAGAGAGCCTCCACTCTGTACGTAACAGGGTTGAGGAAAACCATTACCCAGATCTTGAAAAAATGACCAATAATAATAAAGAGCTAATGCCTGAGATGGGAAAATATGATTTTCTGATAGTTAAAAATATCCTTAATGCTGTGAGGTATACATAGAAATGATACATTTAGTCAAAAAAATTGAAAATGTCAAAGTCCAATTTGAACCATTCTAGTGGAATGACCCATATATATACATAGTCCCTGACAGAACAGACACAAGTTCTGTTGCTTATCCTTGTTGTGGAAACAAAAGCTTATAACCTGACTTTAAATTCATCGATTGGTTTTAGAAATGACTCATATGAAAGCTGAAACTCTCCCAAATGAGATTTAATTTATGAAAATAAATTTGCTTCACTGCAGAAATATAGATCATTTAATGAAGACAGAAATGTCAGATTTTGGCAAGACAAAAGTTTGGTCGCCCACAGAAAGTAAGGTGAAAATCAAACAAATAATTCACTTCATATACAAATATATGCTTCATAACACTGGTGAATGACGTTGTGGTGCTATTAGAGCCATATTTAATATTTTGTGTGACTTCCATGAGCTTGAAGGACCGCATCCATGCGGTTTGACAATGATTCATACAATTTATTGATGAAGTCATCAGGAATAGCAAATAATGCAGTCTTACATGCCTCCCTGAGTTCATCAAAATTCTTTGGTTTTGTCTTCAAAGCTTCCTCTTTCATCCTACCCCAAACATCCTCAATGATGTTCATGTCTGGTGACTGGGCTGGCCAGTCCTGGAGCACCTTGATCATCTTCACCTTGAGGAACTTTGATGTAGAGATGGAGCACCATCCTGCTGAAAAACTTGACCCCTTTTATGATTGGGAATGTAAGATGTAGCTAATAATTCTTGATATTTTAGGCTATTGATATTGCCTTCTACCTTGCAAATGTTTCGCACACCCCCATACTGAATGTAACCCCAGACCATGATCTTTCCACCACCAAACTTGACTGTTTTCTGGGTGAATCTTGGATCCATACGGGCTCCAGTAGGTCTCCTGCAGTATTTGCAGCAGCTGTGGTGTAATTCAACTGAAGATTAATCTGAGAAATCCACCTTCTGCCACTTTTCCAGTGTCCATCCATTTAGCAGGCTGTGGACCTTGGCAAATGCCACACGGTTTTTTACCTGCCTTTTGTTTAGTGCTGGCTTCTGGGCACTGATTTGACCATGGTGGCAATTTCGAGACAGAATCCTACAAACTGTTCTAGTTGACACAGGGACTTGAGGTGACCAGGCCTGGTGGAGCTCTGCTGCAGTGGAAGAAGGACTGGCTTTGGATTTTCTAACCAACAAACGTTCCTCCCAAGCAGTTGTCTTGTGGGGTCTGCCGGACCTGTGCTTGTTAAAAACATCTCCAGTCTCTTCAAATCTTTTTTTTTATTCTTTGTACTTGATGCTGAGTAGCCTACATTTTATTGAGCATGTTTTTTTTTCCTTCAAGTATCAAAGTAGAACAGCTTTCTCAAGCAGTCATTGATGCATTTTGGAAACAGGAGATGAGCCCCTGGTCTAATGCACCCTGTTACGTTCACAGCTCCGGACCCCTCCTTGTGGGCGTGCCGCTACGTTGTCTGCGTGTCGTTATGTCCATGTTTGTTAGTTCCGTGGGTGTGGGTTGTCAGTGAGCGTGTTCGTAGTCTCACCTGTGCCTTGTCTCGAGATCACGCAGGTATGTGTTGATCACCTATTTAATGTACGTTCGCGCAGCGTCTTGTGCTCGTCTTTGTCTAAAGCTTCGTGTCTGCGTGAGTGTCGGATATTTGTGCTCATCCTCCGCACAGAGTTTATGTCTTCGTGTATTAAATGTTTCATGTTCACCGTGTTTCATATGTCTCCTTCTTCGAGCGCGTTACACACCCTCTGTATTAAGAAACCCTATCTCAAAAACTGACTTTTAGTCATTACTTGGGTAGCACGCATATGAGCCATTTTAATATCGATAAATCTAGATTAATTTCAAGATTTCAATGAGATTAATCTAGATTAAAAAAATTAATCTATGCCCACCCCATATATATATATATATATATATATATATATATATATATGCTTACTGTCCAAATCGAGTGAACACAACATGGCTGGATGATAGCATCTCCAGCAAACTTCCTAGATTACCAGAAGACTCAATGACTGGGGGCCTCGTGCTCTACACATTCACATACAGTACATTAAATGAAGGTGTGTTTAAATAGGTGAGTCTTAAGCCTAGATCAAGATTGGAACTGTGTCTGGATCTTGGATTGAAGCTGGAAGACTGAGGGGCTCTAAAGTAGAAGGATCTGCCTCCAGCTGTAGTCTAGCTCATTTTCAGACCTAAGAGAAACCCTGCATTTTGAGAGTGCAGCAGGCAAGATGAGTTATAATATGCAATGAATTCACTCAGATTTTGTGGGGCAAAATAATTTAGTGTTTTATAGGTCAACCAAAAAAATTCTAAATCAATTCGATTTAATTAGGAACCTGTGCAACACAGAGAGAGCAGAACCAGATGTTCTCGCCCTGGTAAGGACTACATTCTGTATAAGGGAAATGTAAATGTGCCGTATTTTGTCAATTGTGATTTTTACACCGCAATCGAAATTTGTCCTCCGCTTTTAACCCATCTGTGCAGTTAGAACACACACACACACACACACACACACACACACACTAGTGATTACTAGTGCAGTCATTATTACTAGGGCAATCATGGCCTGGTGGTTAGGGAACTGGTCTTGTGACCGGAGGGTCGTGGGTTCGATTCCCAGACAGGCCATGACTGAGGTGTCCTTGAGCAAGGCACCTAACCCCAACTGCTCCCCGGGCGTCGGGCTAGGGCTGCCCACCGCTCTGGGCATATGTGATCCACAGCCCCCTAGTAACTAATGTTGTGTGTGTGTGTGTGTTCTGACTGCACAGATGGGTTAAAAGCGGAGGACAAATTTCGATTGGGGTGTAAAAATCACAATTGACAAAATATGGCACATTTCATTTTTTTTTTTACTAGGGGGCTGTGGATCACACGTGCCCAGTGCGGTGGGCAGCCCTAGCCCGGTGCCCAGGGAGCAGTTGGGGTTAGGTGCCTTGCTCAAGGGCACCTCAGTCATCAAATCAAATCAAATATATTTGTATAGCGCTTTTCACAACATATGTTGTCACAAAGCTCTTTACAGGATTTACAAGGTTAACAATATTATAGGTCCAAATCCCTAATGAGCAAGCCAAAGGCGACAGTGGCAAGGAAAAACTCCCTAGATGGTGGGGAATAGGAAGAAATCTTGGGAGGACCAAGACTCAAAAGGGAACCCATCCTCCATTGGGCGGCCCGTTAACACACAAATTATACAGACTAATACAGAAGTTACAAATAAATCACACAATCAGACTAAGTATAAGGTAACTAGAATGAAAGTTCTGGGTGTTGATATTGTCAATGTAAATGTCTTATGGTGAACGCCAGGTTTTCATTCCGTGTCGGAGCGATGACACTGGAATTGTAGGCTCCAACTGCAGTGTTACTCCCCAAGTGAACCTCGGAGAAGAAAGATATGTGATGTGGTAAATATGTAACAGATTATTCAAAGGCCAAACTAAACAGATAAGTCTTTAGTTGAGTTTTAAACATTGAGACTGTGTCCGAGTCCCAAATAAAGGCAGGAAGATTATTCCACGGTTGTGGAGTTTTAAAAGAAAAGGCTCTTCCACCTGCTGTGATTTTTTTGATCCTAGGAACAGTTAATAAGCCTGCGTCCTGTGAACGAAGTGAACGTGCTGGATTGTAATGATCAATAAGTTCACTAAGATACTCTGGAGCTAAGCCATGCAGTGTTTTATATGTTAATAAAAGTATTTTATAGTCAATACGGAATCTAACTGGCAGCCAATGTAATGACGATAGTACAGGACTAATGTGATCAAATTTTTTAGTTTTCGTTAAAACTCGCGCTGCTGCGTTCTGAACAAGCTGGAGTTTGTTTATCGATTTACCAGAACATCCAGCTAGAAGACTATTGCAATAATCTAAACGAGAGGATATGAATGCATGGTTTAGCTTTTCCGCATCACTAGTATTTAATATATTTCTAATTTTAGCAATGTAGCGTAAGTGAAAGAACGCTACCCTAGTTATATTATTAATATGTGTATCGAACGAGAGATCTGGGTCTATTGTGACGCCCAAGTTCTTTACCTCTGCGCTGGGGGTTATAGTAAAAGAATGTAGATTCAATGCTACATTACGTATCTTGTCTCTCGCTGTCCTATACCCAACTATTATTAGCTCTGTTTTATCTGGATTTAGTGCTAGAAAGTTACACGCCATCCAATGTTTTCTCTCTTCTACACACTTCTCGATTTTACTGTTTACACCTAAATCATCGGGTTTAGCCAAAAAATATAGTTGGGTGTCGTCTGCGTAGGAGTCATGGCCTTAGGTCTGGGAATCGAACCCACGACCCTCCGGTCACAAGACCAGTTCCCTACCACCAGGCCATGACTGTGTAAATGTGTCAGCTTAGCAATATTGCATAAATGGGAAAAGGGCTTTAGTGACATTTATGTGTGTGTGTGTGTCAAATGAAAGAATCAACAGTGACACCTGCTTTTTATGATAGATTTAGGTGTTAATGAAAAACTATTTAGATTAAGTGCAAATGTTGAACATTCTGAACATTAGTTCTGAACATTAGTTATTTACAAGTGGGTCAGTGACAAATAAGGGTTGGTATGACATCCATATCACATATATGCTTAAACATGTTAAAACTGTAATGCGGGGTGTACAGACCGGTACGAAAACGAAGGGAGAATTGAACCGAATTGAACCGAAATGCCGTTAGGAACAAATAGGGAGAAGTGCTTATCACTAGGGCTGTGTGTATGAAATAAACACACGCGAACAAACAGAAAACACAATAGAAAACCACTATAGCCGTATAGACACAGGAGGAAAATAACAAAGGTAACTGAAAGAACGCAGAAAAAGTCAATGCGTAAAACGAACTAAGGAACCCAGGGGAAGTGACTGGCCACAGGCGAATGCTGCAACAAAACAAAACCCTTCCCAAAAATAAAAGAATAACTGACAGGAAGAGATAAGGCTGGAGGAAAACTTGAGATGGGCCAGAAGTGGCGCAGGATGTAGACACTCGAATAAGTAAAAGTAAAAGATAGAGAAGAGAGAGAAGACAAGAGAGAGCTGGAGAAAGCGAGAGTAAGGTGGCGAGACACCTTAACACTGCAACGCAACTTAGGGAGAAGACAAGAGAGAGAGAAGGCTGAGAACGTGACGGCATGAGACCAAAACGAATCAGCAGTGATCCGTTTCACCAAGCTTCCTTAAGAAGCCTTGGAAACAGCTGAAACGGATCACCGCTGATTGCGCCCAGCGAGTCTAGGACTGACTCGGGTGCCTCTTGTGGCGGTAGAAGGCGTGGCATCCGAGCCAGTCCTGACAAAAACAACATGCTAGATGTTTGTTTAGATGTATAGTTTGCATTTCTGTTGGTGTCAAATCATTTTATATGATTTTTTACTATTTTAAACCAATTAAAAAATCACAGTCATGTTATATTTTCAAATGGTGTAACCACAAAAGCATGACAAGTATTAAATAATTCAGCCTTCTAGAAGTTATGTAAGTGTACTGATGAAAATAAGTGATTCATTATGAAATATCATTTCAAATTATATTTAAAATATTTTATTTCTAAACTGACTCTGAACTCTGAACACACATTCCTTATTTTATGAACCTTAGCTTCTCTCTTTTCTTCAGCACTGTTCTATGTTTGCTGGTACTTTTCTGCACTACCCTCACATGAGTGGAGGATGTCTGTGGTCTCTTTAAACTGCACACAGTCGTGATCAGCAACATACACTATGGGCTCTGGAGTGCCATTAAAAGCTGCTCATCTGCTGTTGAATACAGTGATAGAGGAGTAAGGTTCAAAACTTCAGCAAGCACCCTTTTCTTCTTCTCTTCTCTCTGTACTGTATCTGATACTGCTTCCACTCTTCCCTCATCTGCACCTGTGTTTCCCTGGGCAGATCTGTGACTGGATGTTTGCGATCTTCCGTGTCTCTTTCTCTTTGATAGCTAAAGTACAGAAGATGACTGAAACTCTTAGTCTAATGTCCAGGGCCTTAGTTTGTCTTTCATTTAGACTTCAAACCTCAATAAAACTACCCTTTTAGGAGACCTACATCACATGAAACATTCTCATGAAACACTAGCATGTGTATGTGAGGGTGTGTGTAGTGTATCTCATGAAACACTAGCATGTGTATGTGAGGGTGTGTGTAGTGTATCTCATGAAACACTAGCATGTGTATGTGAGGGTGTGTGTAGTGTATCTCATGAAACACTAGCATGTGTATGTGAGGGTGTATGTAGTGTATCTCATGAAACACTAGCATGTGTATGTGAGGGTGTATGTAGTGTATCTCATGAAACACTAGCATGTGTATGTGAGGGTGTATGTAGTGTATCTCATGAAACACTAGCATGTGTATGTGAGGGTGTGTGTAGTGTATCTCATGAAACACTAGCATGTGTATGTGAGGGTGTATGTAGTGTATCTCATGAAACACTAGCATGTGTATGTGAGGGTGTGTGTAGTGTATCTCATGAAACACTAGCATGTGTATGTGAGGGTGTATGTAGTGTATCTCATGAAACACTAGCATGTGTATGTGAGGGTGTGTGTAGTGTATCTCATGAAACACTAGCATGTGTATGTGAGGGTGTATGTAGTGTATCTCATGAAACACTAGCATGTGTATGTGAGGGTGTATGTAGTGTATCTCATGAAACACTAGCATGTGTATGTGAGGGTGTGTGTTGTGTATCTCATGAAACACTAGCATGTGTATGTGAGGGTGTGTGTAGTGTATCTCATGAAACACTAGCATGTGTATGTGAGGGTGTGTGTAGTGTATCTCATGAAACACTAGCATGTGTATGTGAGGGTGTATGTAGTGTATCTCATGAAACACTAGCATGTGTATGTGAGGGTGTGTGTAGTGTATCTCATGAAACACTAGCATGTGTATGTGAGGGTGTGTGTAGTGTATCTCATGAAACACTAGCATGTGTATGTGAGGGTGTATGTAGTGTATCTCATGAAACACTAGCATGTGTATGTGAGGGTGTGTGTAGTGTATCTCATGAAACACTAGCATGTGTATGTGAGGGTGTATGTAGTGTATCTCATGAAACACTAGCATGTGTATGTGAGGGTGTGTGTAGTGTATCTCATGAAACACTAGCATGTGTATGTGAGGGTGTGTGTGGTGTATATTTGCTTTATTTTAACAAGGTAATTTGCCCTTGCAGCAGGATCCACATTAACACGCGTTCTGTGGCGAGACACTTTTTCTTTACTTGTAAGAGGAATCTATTAGAAGAGGAGAGAGTTGTTTGCATACACAGATTTCCACCTACATACTTCTTGTTTATGTGCAATATCCTATAGAAATGTGAAATTAAAAACAGATTTAATTGAGAGATTTTGTCTTTTTTTTGACATTTTAAGCTGCATATTATGATATAATAATTTTAGTAACAACAATAATTTTTAGAATTTTGGTATTAATAATAATACAAAAATAATACAAACTACAAAAGTATATATAAGAAATATTGTCCATAAATTGATCAAATTTATGGAAATGATGTAACCAAATTTTGCATGCATTATTGTTGTCAGGTCCTGCACTCCCCGATCTCGCTTCCCAGAGTTTTAGACAGCTCAGCTGTTCTCCTTCAATTTTGATTAACATGCCTACTTAAACCCACCTAGCCCTCATGCACACTGCAAATTATTGCCATCCCTTACGAGTTTGCATACCGAGCGTTTATTCTGATTCCGTTTCAAGTGTATGATCTCTCTGCCTTGTTCTTTCCACCTTGCCTTTGCCTCTATTACCTCTGAACTGTTTTGAATATTTGGATTTTTTACCTCTGCTTTGTACAACTACATTTTCTGGATTTGCCCTCCTTTATTATAATAAACCTGCACATGGATCCAAACCAGCCTCATGATTCTGCCCCGTTACAATTGTGGACAACTATGTAAACACTTGACCTTGTTTTGAATATTTCAAACTATTCAGGCCAAGGTCTCCTCGTTCCTCCAGTTCTCCAGGCGTCAGATATACTACCATTCTGCCGTCTCAAGCCCTTATCTACAGGCAGAGACCTTCAGGACTGTCTGCCTTCAACTCACAAGGAGTACTACTAGAAAGAGAGGGAGAGGAGAGAGAGAGAGAGAGAGAGAGAGACTACAGGCCTGCTAAGCATACACTGATCAACGTGTCCTAGGCCTGACATATGCTTAATATATCATGCTCGTTACTCTGACTCGTGTGTATGCAGGATTGCAGAGCGAACCCTGAGTATCTGCGCCTTACGTGGCATAATGGATACAACCTAAACACATAAATGCAAAAGAGGAGAACAGGTTTTACATCACGAAATGTAATAACAACAAACATTTAGGACACAACAATGGAGGAACAACATTAACCAACAAGGGGTACAACTAACCATGACATAACCAGACACATTCCGAACAACCGCAAAAACAAATCAATGATCTAGCATACATGCATGAAGTAACAAACTAGGACGATACCAATAATAATATAACAAAGGAAAGACAAAGGGAATAAACTCAAACGGATGCTTTTACACCAGACCACACGGAAAACACACAACCCATAACTTGCACAGAAAACAGAAATACAAGCTAAAGACAAATCACTAAAATGAGGGAGAAGAACACAGAGAAAAGAACAAAGAAGAAGCAGAACCAGGGACAGCCGAAAACACAGGAACCAAACGAAAACTCGGAGCAGGGCTGGGACCACAGGAAGACCCGCGACAGGACTGACCAGGAACAGGGGACACAAAGTCATGACCAAACCTAGAGACAGGAGTTGAGGGAACAGAACCGGGAACAGGCTGGAACACCGGAGCAGAGGACCCAAGGGAGCCCAGACACAGGTGGGTCGCAGGAAAGGAGACGATGACCCCCTCTGGGTCGCGGGAACACACTCACCAGTCTCATTGAAAATGAAGGATTTAATGAATAAAGTGAACCAGCGCAAAACCTGTGACAAAATCCAAATAAAAGATACAAGAACCAGACATCAACTGGTACATACTAGTCAACACAACTAGTCCCCTCACCTCTCATGGGGGCTCTTTAAGACCCGCACACCACATAACATCAGAGGGCTTCTACCTAATTAGGAGATCCCTAAAGGTCCAGAAATACTGCGTTCCATCTCCAGGGAGAAACACCTGCACCTAAAATAAATACACGCATACACACACACACACACACACACACACATTAATTGTGAAACACACACATAACCTTGCTTAATAATACAACACTATTGCATACACCTTCATACAGTGGTTTAGGCTATCAAAATCACATTAACCTTTTAATGGTGGTATCATTTTCAGAAATTGACGTTCACCAATTTCGTTTTTTCCCGTTCCACCGTAAACTGCAGTGCTGTTCCATTCTGGCGCCAATAACTGCTGCACCATTTAAAGCTGGAACCCTAGCGTATAAAAACAGACGTTGGTTGAAGACCAGTATTGTTTTGATTTAATTATCAGTCATGGTCTGGCGGTTAGGGAACTGGTCTTGTGACCGGAGGGTTGTGGGTTCCATTCCCAGACCTGAGGCCATGACTGAGATGCCCTTGAGCAAGGCACCTAACCCCAACTGCTCCCCGGGCGCCGGGCTAGGGCTGCCCACCGCTCTGGGCACGTGTGATCCACAGCCCCCTAGTAATCACTAGTGTGTGTGTGTGTGTGTGTGTGTGTGTGTGTGTGTGTGTGTGTGTGTGTGTTCTGACTGCACAGATGGGTTGAATGGGTTTTCAATACCAGTTTGCTAACTTAGCTAGGTTAGGTATGCTAACCTTAACTGTGCTACTCACCTCAACAGGTTCGCTATTCGGTCCCTGGCATCAGTTTTGTACATATATGTTTTGTTGTACATAATGCATTCCACATAATCAAATTAAACATTTTTCAATAAGACTGAATGAATAACACTCACCGTGTACATCTTTCTCCAAGAGAACAATGGCGCAGACTTTCTTCAGCCAAAGTGAAATGAGTGGGCGGAGTTTCATGACGACTTTGCAGGAGTCATTTCGTTAGATTAACACTGATTTGATTAACTCTGCAAAATAACTCCAACACTGAACATCATTTAAATCTAACAGTGTTAAAATTACTCTTAGCCTGATCTGCAGGATAAATCCTTAAAGGGCCCTCCCCACTATATGTATGCAGATAACTGTTTACAGGAGGTATGTTGAAAGGCTGGCCAGTGTTAAGATTGTGCAGTAAATTTCCTGGAAATGATGTGAGTGACTGTTCAACAGGTCTTTCAAGTTGAGATAGTCTTACCTCTGTAATGCTGCCGTAATAATGAGGCGTGACACACTCCATATACTATGTGTTTCATAAACACGTTTCACAACACCGAATTGATTAAATTATTATTTTCTTGTACTATCGCCAAACTCGATGTAATAAGCCATGTTAACTATCTTATATCTCATGGTTGTTGTTTATTATTTGTTCAACTTCTTTCTTTACTTTTGATTAGTGATGACCGTTAACGGCGTTAACGCCGAAGTGTCATGTGACACCAAGCGAGCTTCCAATTGGCTGGTGACGAAAAGTTGCTGAGCCAAATTGCTCAGGCGAGCGCACACGGTGAGATTTTGAAAATATCAAACACGTTAGATAAATGTCTCACAGGCACAAGAGGCAGAGAATTTTGTCTCGGCGAGCAACTAGCTGAGCAAACGGGCACGCTAGTTGCTAGTTGTTCAGCTAGTTGCTCGCTGTGAGTGGGGGGCGTAAGATAGAAGAGAGTTGTGAAGAAACTACTTTGTCTAGAATTTTGGAAATGAACAACTTAGATTAGAGATAGTTGAAACATTCCTGGGGATTTAGACCAGGGTTTTTATTAGCCGCTTGATGACTCCAAGTTTAAATGATTTGTGAATGTAACCCAGGCTGAGAGAATAGTTAATTATGGTAAGCAAAGGATCTACATTGCTGTGCAGTAATTCTTTAAGTAGATGGGTTGGTACAGCATCTGTTATGTGGAGGGCTTAGCAGATTCCACCAATGAAATAAGCTCCTCACGACCAATTGGGGAGAAGGACTCTAACAGGGCATCAGAGCTGACCAGACAGCTGTCAAGGTGCATTGGCATGTTGACAGGCTCTGAGATAGCACTACTAATTTTCCTTAATTTTTATCAATCTTATCATTAAAGAATTTCATACAATTGTTACTGCTGCACTCTAGTGGGATTAGCGGTTCGATTTGTTCATGACTCCTAGTTAGGCTAGAAACTAGCCTATGTTTTTCTATTAAAGCCAAAAAGTATGAGGATTGTGACGTATGGGGGGAATGCTTATATTCAATAAGACTGTTTTTCCATGATATATACTATATCATCCATCTATACCATCATCCATCCATCTATATACATGTAGATTCATGTAGAACTATATATAGATTCATTTCAACTATAATCATCTTATCAGCTCATAGCACTACATGAGACAGGAATTTCGGAAACTCCTGCAAAAACTCAAGAGTATGAACCAATAGTAATTAACATAAACAATTTCGTCACTTTGTTGGTTGATAAATTTGATACAATGAGGATGAGATGTTCAAAAGATTTAAACTTGAAGCCTTACTTTTGAGAGACACCTATATCAGCGTCATATAGTGTGGCGACACCACCTCCTCGACCATTTGGACAGGGGTTATGAACATATCTATAGCCAGAGGGAGAAGCTTCGTTTAGGGCCATATAGTCGTCTGGCCGAGTCCAGGTTTCCTTCAAGCAAAGCAAGCATAGATTATGGTCGGTAATCATTTCATTAACAAGTAATGCTATAGATGACAAGGATCTAATATTTAGTCCTAATTTCATTAGTGGACAGTTGTCAACATAATGCTGCAATAAATTCACTTGTGTCCAAGGTGAAAGCCAATTGAAATCCATACATAAATGAGGCAGTCTTGATCAACAGAACTCATCTCTCTGATTTTCCCTTCAACCAGGATTAGACCTCAACTCATCTCTCTCAGGTTTTCTTTTTAGTCAAATATACATAAAAAAGTGGCTTGTTCTTCTGAACCAAGTAGACACTGGAACAACAGCAATAATGTTATTATAACAGGTTGAAAGGCATACTAGCATGAGGAACCCAGAAAGCTAGGTAACATTATTGTTCATTCTGAATATGTATGGATGAAAATTTTCAGAGCTCATATCACGCATTGACTATTGCAAAATTGCAAGATTTGGAAGGGATACGTATAAATGTTTTAGAACATGTGTGAATATTCACCCATGTTTCAAAAACATAACATAACAAATATAAAAAAAAACAAATATAATTGTATTTTATCCATAAAATTGATGGATAAAAATTGATGGATTGTTCCATAAAATGTTTCTGTAAAAATATCCTGAAATTTGAGTTATGGTGTTACATATGCTTTAATGTTTTAGATTCTGTGTTTTGTAAAAAAGCCTTTGGAAGCACCATGCTGCAAAGTGTATAAGGTTCATTTTTAAATGTTTGTATTTTTAAAAACTCTATGGAACTTGGTTCTAACTACAGGTAATCACTTTGGTTTGATGTGAGTGGAATCATTCTGTGGACAAGTAGCTTGCTAATATCGTATTATAGTTTATATATCTGGGGTTCCCAACTTCATTTTAGATACATTTTGCTTGCTGTCAGGGGCAAGTGTGTTTAAACGTCACTCCCTGTGTGGTGCCCACTTGTATGAAGAATGTGATACTTCTAAATTATGATGGGACGCCAAAAATTGGTTATTACAAAATGTAACATTTATTCCATTTTATATTTGTTCTGCCGTGTAGCAGGAGTAGCAACTGATTAAATTATATGAAGCGTATAAACATAAAAATAATATATACAAATATAATACAGTATAATATTAAAAGAAAGATTCAACATTCATATATTGAATATATAGTATTTATTATACATAATATTTTTATGTGCTGTGTATTGTTGTCAGTGTATGTAAGTGTGCATGTTGTCTGCGTTCTTTGTCAGTCTTTGTGTTGACATTTTGTGTGTGACTTCATGTCATGATTTTGTTAATGTGAAACATTCTGTCTAACACTCTTGCCTTGACCCCAGATCATTACATTAACATAATTATACATAACTTTGATCATTTTTTTCAAGTTGGTAAATGTTCTTTTTATGAGCCTTTTTCCTAATCTGATTATCAGTATTTCAAAGGACACTATAAGTGTTATCACTCTGATACAAATGGACACTTGACTCATCTTCATGATAAATGGCGGTGAGAATTACTTTATTTCAGACCTTTGACAGCGAATTACTTTCGTGCTGATTCACTCTCTACAGGCATCTGGTATTACTGTGGTTCTGATTATGACTGTGTATGTTTTCTCACTACCAGAGGTTTCTTATTACATTACAAGCATGGCTCTCCTGCCTAGTCCTTCTGTAGCTCTGTTTTATATCCAGGCCCAGAAGCCTGGATATTATGACAGGTTTTAAACTAGGTGGGTGGATGGGGAGACCAAACATTCGAGGTTGGCACTATTCCATCTGGCTGGCTGTTGGAGCTGCTTGCAGTTAGCTGGTGGGTGGTGCCTGTTCTACTACACCATATTGTTTGGTAGGGTTAGTAGTGTTAGTAGTGTTAGTAGGGTTAGTAGGGTTAGTAGGGTTAGTAGTGTTAGTAGGGTTAGTAGGGTTAGTAGTGTTAGTAGTAGTGTTAGTAGGGTTAGTAGTGTTAGTAGGGTTAGTAGTGTTAGTAGTAGGGTTAGTAGTGTTAGTAGTGTTAGTAGTAGTGTTAGTAGTGTTAGTAGTGTTAGTAGTTAGTAGTGTTAGTAGTGTTAGTAGTGTTAGTAGTTAGTAGTTAGTAGATGCCCTCAGCCATCCCCCACAACTTGATCTAAGTGATTTACAGCAACTAATGGTTTCATTCAGCAAGAGGGCAATTTAATGAGTTTTTTAGAGTTAACTGGTCTTCACCAGGGGAGGAATAAATAAAACTGTGTGTGATGTATTATATTGACTCACCTTGCTGTAAGTCAATGGCATGTAAAATAGAGAACATGGGTTGTTTGTTTTTGAGAGCACAGTGTTCAGCATCACATATGTGCCCTTGGGGTTATTTTAATTTCACCAGCTGCTCAGATGTTCTGGATTGTACGTTTTCTGCAGCTCATGTATAGCCTTGTAATTTCTGTTCAAAGCTTAAATAACCTCATTTTAAAATGCACATTGCACATATTTATGCCTCATTGCACATATTTATGACTCCATTGCAAAGAAGACCTAAATGAATTAAATAATCCTCATATGTTTTTTTCCATGAGCTTGAGACTTGAAATACCTGTTATCACTATATACAGCAAGAGAAACCAATGTATCATTTAGCAGTGGTAATTGTGGGGGGGGGGGGGGGGGGGTTCTTATGTAAGCTGTAATGTATACCCCTAAGATCATTTTATTTATGTAGGAGACAACTATGCTGAGATACACATGAATTGTCTTTTTTTAAAGAATCTGTGTGTTGAAATTCACTTTTTCCCATTTTGAGCATTTGAGTAATATCTACTGCACTTGACTTTCATTTAACAGAGTGTGCTGAGTTCCTCTCCATGGGGTCTTGTTTCCAGTTGATGGATATATCTTCAGAGGCAAACTGTTGGAATACCTGATTTATGATCAGAGAAAGGCGAGCCATGATCAAATATGGCAGCAGGAATGTGTCTGATTGGACTGATATTGGATAGGATAGGATTGCCATGAAGAATGGACCACAGGCTGTCTGTAGATGGATTGTCCTGTCATAGAGCATCAATCCTAATGACTTAAATCTGAATGCCAGTGCTGTAGTGTCCAGAGCAGAAGCCCTGTTTATAAATGCTGAATGCAGTTATTTACTTTTCTTTGTGTCAGAAATGTTTCTGTTGGCTTTCTGACAAACTGGCCTCTAGTTTTATTACTACATGTAACTTTCAAATACTTTTTAGTAGTATAGTTGTACAGTTGCTAATGTCTTATCTTTCAATATACATCTGCATTTGCTGACAGCTTATTTTAATTGCAAAGACTCTAATGTCAAAAGCTCTCACTTCTAATTGGCTCACTGCGCAGTCACTAGCATTTCTGGCTGTGTTGACAGACTATTATCAAAGAGACAAGGCTGGGGATGGATGATGTTGGGTTTGGTAAACAAACCCAACAGGGTCTCTCCAAACAGTGATAGCCCATGGTATTATTCTGCACTAGCTGTATTTGCTTACATATGTTGCATTATACCTATGGTTCTTGGTGAGCATATCACAACTTCTGTGTAAGGTGTGCTTTCATTTTTTATCATTAGATTTTTAAAAAAATTCTTTTTTGAAAACTATTGTGTAGCATTCTGTAAGATGGCATTGAAAACGTTTCAATATTCATTGTCTTCCCATGGTCTTAGATGCTGTGGGGTTTATTCACAAACAGTGTTGGGAACGTTACTTTAAAAAAGTACAGTGGTACCTCGAGATACGAGCTGCTCTAGATACGAGCGATCCAAGATACGAGCACCGAGACGAGCAAAATTTCAATTTACAATCAATTATACATGTTGCGTGTGCCTTTATTAATAAAGAACTTTTTTTCCACATTTACGCTAGTTTTGTGACTTTTTTAAGGACCGATTACAATACTTTACATTGTTAAATTGCTTCGAGAACTGAGCAGTTTGAGATACAAGCACGGGTCTGGAACGGATTAAACTCGTATCTCGAGGTACCACTGTAATTAGTTATAGTTACTCACTACTTGTTCAAAAAAGTAACTGAGTTAGTAACTGAATTACTCTATAATAAAAGTAACTAGTTACCAGGGAAAGTAACTATTTGCGTTACAGTTAAAAAAAGGTTATATGCCAATAAATAAGGATGTTTTTGAAAAAGCAGTTTTCACAGTCAGTTGAAATGAGTAGATCAGAAAGGTGTTTAACTTTTGATATTTATTGCACATCCACAGACCAGTGCAGGATAAAATCCTTTAAAATCCTAAATCTTTGTAAAAAAAAAAGCAAAAGTAAACAGTTACACTATATAAAGTGCATTTACATCTATCAAATTAAATTAAATTCCTCAACCTGAGTCAACTGGTTTGTTCACAACAGAAGTAAACAACAATAAAACCTCTATTCTTAATTAAATAAATCAAATACCCAGTCTGGGAGACATTCAGGAACTTCAAGTATTTTCTTAAATAATGTTTATATCGCCTTGGAAATTGCAAAATTTTCTTCGGCTTGCACCTGACGCCATTTCGGCCTCTTCTCCGTTTGTGTCGTGTCACTGGCGTGCTGCGGCGCGCGTGTAAAAACACTGGCTCTGATTGGCTATCATAACGCTGCCTTAGCCAATCACTTAATGAATTGTTAAGTTAAACAGGTGTACAACTGTGACCTATCGAGATCTGTTACTCCTCACTAGTCTGGGCAGCGGTCCGCTACTGTTAGTATACCAATATATAGTAACGCACCGCTTTTAATGACCAGTAACGTCAACGGCGTTGTAACGACAGGAAAAGTAACTAATTATATTATCCCGTTACTGACAAAATGACGCCGTTACAGTGTTATTCGCAACACTGTTCACGAACCCAACCAGCATTGTTCACTTACACAAAGTCCATTGTAAGTTTATTTTCACTTTTGAATTACAGCAAATTCAAAAGTCAAATTGTTTGCCTACCATGAGTGCTGTGAACCAAAGTTTCTGTGCAGAACATCAGAACATTGCCCAGACAATAACACCACTTCAGCGGGCTTTCCTTCTTTCCAAAGTGCATTTGGTCCCAACATATGCAGCTGGCTTTCAATATGATATAAAATAAAATGTATGTGGTTCATCAGTCGAGGCCACCTTCTTGATTTGGTCCATGGATGAGTTCTTCTGATGGTCATAGCAGGGTCTTTTAGCAGTGGACAGGGGTCAGCATGAGCACTCTAGCTGGTCTGCAGCTACACAACCCATACACAGCAAGCTGCAATGGATTGTGGGTGACACTGCATATGACACCTTTCTATTATAGCCAGCACTGCTGATTCACCAGATGTTCTAGGACACTAGACACTAACCACCCCTCAAGACCTGCCATTATGGAAGTGCTCGGACACAGATATCTAAATGGACTTTGTCAGACTCATTCAGAACCTCACACTTGTGCACTTTACCTGACTTTTCACTTGCTGCCTAACAGACATATCTTATAGGTGCCATTGTAATGACATATAACCAGTGTTATACTGTTGTACATTGTAGCTGACCTGTGTGTGTGTGTGTGTGTGTGTGTGTGTGTGTGTGTGTGTGTGTGTGTGTGTGTGTGTGTGTGTGTGTGTTAGCTGGGGGGAGGGGGCGTTAGATGTGTTCCATGTCTTGTGTTCTTAGGATTCATCTTAGCTGATTTGTTGCTATTCTGAAATGTAATAATATTTATAACAACAGGTCACTTCCAAGCTATTTAGAATGCAAGATTCTAAATAATGCACCTTCTTATAAGAGATGCACCTCTTATTATCTTATAAGATAATGCACCTCTTCATCACACCATTCATTTGTTGATTTAAAACAAAATATGTGATACTTGTAGCAGCCTGCATGCTGTTCATTAATTGTTGGTCTTGTTAGAGAGAATGGAATTTTGAAGTGCAGGACTGTAATGAGGTGACCATGGAAAAAGATCATTATCTGTTGCATGCTGTGCACTAAGAGGTATGGTGTTAGGAAGTCTCTGTGTGTGCAGGAGAGAGAGAGATTGAAGTTTGATAGAGAGGGTTGGGGATTCATGCCCATCTCCATTGCAATGTCCAGAATGTCCTATTTGAGTATGGGGGCTATAGGTAATGAACTTTTTGGACTTTCTGTGAGATGTTACTATTTTGTTTTAGTAAAAAAAAAGTTTTGCATGCTGTTGATGTATAGTGGCCAACGTCTTAGATAAGGGCGTGGTACTATGGAGAGGCCTTGGACTCCAAGTGGACATTACTGTGGATTTCTTGAGTACTTCCATGTAGGCTACATGCTCTTGGTGGGGAATAGGAAGACCTTTAGCTACATGATATCACTTGCACCATAGTTGTCATCTGCTAATTTCACAATGATGTTCCCTGGGTGTTGTAGGTACCATGCCAGCAGGTGGCAGTACCACTGGCAACACATTGAACAAGCTTGCTTTGACGGAAGAAAGGGTGTGTCTAAAGTACGCGGTATCAAGGTACTTAAATACCCTGATCAGCCATCCATCTCTCTCTCTCTGGTTTGACCGACACCGAGGTTAGACCTATTAAAGAGAGGCTCCGCCATTTCTCTCTCTCTGGTTTTCTTTGAGAGCACGAGAACTTTGGTACGACTAACAGCAAACAGCTGAGAGTCGTATTACTTCATTAACGAGCCCGAGGTACAGTGCAATCTAACCAGGAACTGATCAATGTTACCGCGGCAACAGATTCATCGATTTACTTCAATCAAGCTTGATGCAAACTTGTTACGCGGCCAGACGGACTGAAACAAAGGCGATCAATTCTCTGTTAAACCGTGAGAGACTCACATTCCTGGACTTCATATCCAGTAGGACGATTCCCAGCACACCTGGACGACGTCGCTTTATCATCGAGGAACTTGTGGGTGGAAATTCCCTCCTAATTCCGGGAGGACAACAAACCACCCAAAATCCTCAACACGTGAGAGTCTAACTGCTGGGCTTAGTTTATCAAAGGGCATAGTTACTTGAACTGTAGACTTATCAAAGTTTAACTAAAACCTTTTCAGTGTTTTGTGTTCAACTTTGTTTAGATAGTTGTAACGGATGTGAATTCTTCAACAATCCGTGTACAAATAACAGGACGCAGGATGGAGTTCACCACGTTTACTGACAGACAGAAAATACACAATTTTTGTCTTCACACGTCGCGTACACTCTGGCTCCCCTCATCAATGTAAAACGCCACTGTCTGAGGGAGGAAGCCTTAACATTGCATAAATACACGCTGGCCATGATATTACATGTTAAGACATAGTATGAATTATGCTAACTCATTCTATGTAATCAATGAACCATGTATGAACTTGTAATAATAAATAATTCCATACAAAATTCCCTTGTGTGGAGGTGTCATTTTTCACAAGAAAATACAATACACAAATGAATTTTCACCTTCAAAATCAAATGAACATACCTGTGACAGACAGAAAATACACAATTTTTTTCTTCACACGTCGCGTACACTCTGGCTCCCTATGAAATAAAACTGTCATAAGATGGCTGCCCTATTAGCTTGCAGTTAGCTAGTTAAAACAAAATTGAGGCTGATTAAAAACGTCTTTCCTTTTTTTAAACCTTCCAAATAATTCATAGTTAAATCCTTCAGATACCACACCATTAATTACCTTTAGTTGATAACTAAACTTGTGGTTCTGGTATAATTAGAATATGAGACTGATTCTAAATTAATGAGACTGATTAATAATTAAGGTAAAACAAATTATATCTACTTTAAAGGATTAGTAGGTGAAACCCCTACAGTGGGCAGGGGTGCAGTCGGATGTGTAGAGTGAGTAGAGAAGTGGGCTTAGCACACACCCCCGGGGGGAGCCAGTTCTTAGGGTGCAGACGGATGTGTAGAGTGAGCACACACCCCTGGGGGGAGCCAGTGCTTAGGGTGCAGACGGATGTGTAGAGTGAGCACACACCCCTGGGGGGAGCCAGTTCTTAGGGTGCAGACGGAGGAGAGATGAGGACCCAGTTTCACCTGTTGGGGACGGTTGATCAGAAAGTCCTTTATCCAGGAGCAGGTCAATGGTGGAAGCCCCAGATTGGCTAATTTGGTGATCATAATGTCTGGTATTATGGCATTAAAGGCAGAGCTGTGGTCGATGAAAAGCATCCTAACGTAGCTCCCCCGTTTCTCCAGGTGACTCACTGCTGAATGGCATTGAAGGCAGAGCTGTGGTCACTGAAGAGCGTCCTAACGTATGTCCAGTATTATGGTATTAAAGGCAGAGCTGTGGTCACTGAAGAGCGTCCTAACGTAGCTCCCCCGTTTCTCCAGGTGACTCACTGCTGAATGGAGGGCGATGGATATTGCAACTTCTGTGGATCTGTTGGTCCGGTATGCAAACTGATGTGAGTCCATAGTAGGGGGGAGACAGGTTCTGATATGTTTCAGAACTAGTTTCTCAAAGCACTTTGTGATTACTGGGGTGAGTGCTACCGGGTAAAAGTCATTGAGGCTGGTTGTAGGTGATTTTTTGGGGACTGGAATGATGGTGGCTGATTTCAAGCAAGGTGGGATAACAGCTTGTTCCAGTGACAGGTTGAAGATTTTGGTGAAGACCTGTGCTAACGGGTCAGCACATGCCTTAAGCACCTTCCCTGGTACACCATCCGGGCCTGCAGCCTTCTTGGGATTCACAGCACGAAGCACCTGTCTTACATCCTCAGCTGCAAGAATGAGTGGGGGGGGGACCAGTGACTGGAGTGGATTGTGGTTGAGGGGAGGAAATTGTATTCAGAAGCTGTGCCTTCAAAGCGGGCATAAAAACAGTTCAGTTCCTCTGCTAGTGCTGTATCTGGGTCACCGGGTGTCGTAGCACAGCCTCTGTAATTGGTGATGGACTGGATGTTCACGAGGGTTGTTGTTGAACTGCTCCTCTATTTTCTTCCTGTGCTCTGCTTTGGCAGTTCTGATGCCCTTCCTCAGGTCAGCACACGTGGCTCTATATAATGATCTGTCACACGTAGCTCTATATAATGCCCTGTCGCCCGATCTGAAGGAGTCACAGGCCTGGAGGAGCGCTCAGACCTGGTTAGTTATCCATGGTTTTTGGTTTATACTCGGATTGACTTTTCCACTGTGACTGTATTAGTACAGTGTCTGATGTAAGACAGTACAGTGTCTGATGTAAGACAGTACAGTGTCTGATGTATTCAGTCAGGTCTTCATGCTGGAAAACTTCCCACTGTGTTTGTTCAAAGCAGTCCTGTAGTCTGGTAAGGGCGTCATCGGGCCAGGTGGTAATGGTGATCCTTTTGGGCCTTGTTTGTCGGATAAGGGGGGTGTATGCAGGGATGAGGAACAGAGAGAGGCGGTCTGACTGACCCAGGTGGGGGAGGGGTATGGCTCTGTAAACATGCTTGATCTTGGAATATACATGATCCAGTGAATTCTCCCCTCTTGTTCACATGTTGGTATATTTTTGGTAAAACATTTTTGAGATTAGCCTTGTTAAAGTCCCCTGCGATGATGTGAATGCTATTTGGATAGGCACGCTGATGGTTATTGATAATGTTCAGCAACAGAGTAAGAGCTGTTTTTACATTGGCGTCCGGTAGAATGTAGACTGCGGTAATGATAACTACAGTTAGTTCCCTGGGCAAGTAAAATGGTCTGCATTTCACCGACATGAACTCTGTCAGAAGAACAGTGCCTGTTCATTATAATGCTACTATTGCACCAACCTTCATGCACATAGATGATTTCCAGCTAGTTGTAACTTTAAATTGTCTGTTTTGTGTACCATGGATCTGGCGTTTAAGAGATGGAGGCTTGGCAGCAGTGGTTTGAGTGGCCGTTTCCTTAGCTTATTCAGCAGTCCAGCTTCCTCTCACCATGCCGCCTACGTCACTTGCCAGACCCGATAACAATCCACGGAGATCCCGCTGGTCTCGCTGTCTTGTCCGGAATGTTTTGAGTGCGATGAAAACCGCTACTGATGACCATTTCCTGTTGAAATCTGATGTACAGTAGATCCATACGGTTGTAGTGTTTGTAGGAGTTCATAAACAACATACAACATACTAAAACAGCACACAAAAAACAGAATAAAGTACACAAGTAAGGAGAGCTGTGTGCCGCTGCGTCTATACGCGCCGCCATCTTTGCGTTTACACTGGTTTTATCAAAACCTATAACAACTTGTGAATAACAATCTGCAGATTGTAGCCAGAAACAAGAGTTGTGTTATAGTTGTGTTGTTCATTTCTCACTTAAACAAATATTGTGCTAACCTCTAAAGGAATACTATATTGATGAACCTGTCCCCATCAACTCCACATCAGCTGAAACTCTTGAGGCCTACTCATAGCTTTTAAACCTTTGTTATATATTCTTTATATTTCTGCAGCAGGCACCACATATATCTTTGGCAAAGGTGGCGGTTCGATTACCTACACATGGCCCAGCAATGAGCGACCCAGCACAAGAACCGACCGACTGGCTGTAGGCTTCAGTACCACCATCAAAGATGGAATTTTGGTTCGCATCGATAGTGCCCCTCGACTCGGTGACTACATCATGCTACACATTGTAAGTTCCAACACCATTTACTTATCTTGTGATTGAATCAACAATTGAGCTCAGTGCACATTTTTTGTTACTGTACTGATAGTGCATCTTAGCCTAGTTGACTAAAATTGTTGGTATCACAGACGTTTGCAGCTTTAAAGAATGCTTGCCACCTATATAAGTCCTTCATGATGTCATGCTTCCTAGAATGAACAACGCCTCTGACCATACAGCCACACACCTTGCTGTCATTCACTCCGGCTTCACCAATAATTCCACATTCCAGACACCCACCTCCCCTGATTACTAAATGTCTACACCTTTTCACCTGTGTTTTTATACTCATCACTGTTACTTCCTCATTACAAAGTATTTCCACAATTGCATGAATACCGAGCGGTTATTCTGTCTTCAACCTGTTTCATGACCACTGCCTCTGTTGTCAAAAAAGATGCTCTTATTAATTTGGATGTCATGCTGTCATAATAACTGACAGGTTGTCATGACATTAGGATGTGCCATGACACATGACTTGTGGGTTGGCATGACATGGCATGTTATGACAACTGACTTTGAAGCTTAGTGTTTTTGTTTGTTTGTTTTTTAGTATGCCAGGGAGACATAATGCTGATCAAGTAAAATTTAGCTGTTAGTAAAATTTAACAAAAGTGAGTGTGACATCTGCGACATGGCTGAGACCAGAGACCGTATACATAATGGACGGTACGTCACCGTTGACTCCCATTGTGAATTTTTGAAGCCACCAAGATGGCCGTCATGGATGCTGCCATCTTGGATGCGCTTGCGCAGTAGATGAAAATTGGAGCGAGAGCATGCGCATTAGAACCGGTAGGCAGGACAGTATCTCCGTCAGAGCATGCGCATTAGAACCGGTAGGCAGGACAGTATCTCCACCAGAGCATGCGCATTAGAACCGGTAGGCAGGACAGTATCTCCACCAGAGCATGCGCATTAGAACTGGTAGACAGGACAGTATCTCCACCAGAGCATGCGCATTAGAACCGGTAGGCAGGACAGTATCTCCACCAGAGCATGCGCATTAGAACCGGTAGGCAGGACAGTATCTCCGCCCCAACTCTGATCATATTAGTTAGGATACGCCCACCAGTATAGACGGGGTTGCTCATACAGACTGTGCTTCACTGAACTTGACTTTCAGCGGAATGTTGCTACGAATTACAAATTGCTGTACGATGACGACTAGGTTAATCAAGTTACAGAAAAAAATCCAAACTCAACCAGATGGTCTGTTAGAAATAAGCCACACAGCTATTTACTACTGAACAAAGATATTGTTTCACTTAAAAAATTTAAAAGTTAAAAAAGCTATTGGCTAACAGAGCCAAATATAAAAAGCACAGTTAGTTTTATGAGGTTTAATGTGAATGACTTCAACTATACATACATAAATAATCTTGTATGTGTATACCGTATAGTCATGGCCAAAAGTTTTGAGAATGACACAAATATTATATTTCCACATGATCTGCTGCCCTCTGGTTTTTATGTGTTTGTCAGATGTTTTTATCACATACAGAAATATCATATTATAAGTAACAAGCTTTTATTGACAGTTAGAATGAGTTAATGCAGCAAGTCAATATTTGCAGTGTTGACCCTTCTTCAGGACCTCTGCAATTCTCCGTGGCATGCCCTCAATCAACTTCTGGACCAAATCCTGACTGACAGCAGTCCATTCTTGCACAATCAGTGCTTGCATTTTGTCAGAATGTGTAGGTTTTTGTTTGTCCACCCGTCTCTTGATTGACCACAAGTTCTCAATGGGATTAAAATCTGGGGAGTTTCTAGGCCATGCACCCAAAATCTCTGTTTTTTAGTTTAGTTAGTTTTTTAGTTATCACCTTTGCTTTATGGCAAGGTGCTCCATCATGCTGGAAAAGGCATTGTTGATCACCAAACTGCTCTTGGATGGTTGGGAGAAGTTGCTCTCGGAGGACATTCTGGTACAATTCTTTATTCATGGCTGTGTTTTTAGGCAAGACTGTGAGAGAGCCTTGCCTCTGCCTTCAAGTCAAGTCAAGTCAAATTTATTTACAGTTGTGATCAAATTTATTCAACCCCCACTGAAATAAAGTGTTTTGGCCAGTTTGACATTGATTTTGATCATTTCAGTCATCTTATTTACAATTATATCAAAGAGGCACTTATAAATTAGACAAACATAACATAATATTTATGATGGAATAACCACAAATGTCTTTACTGTGCTCACATCATTATCAGTTTTATTCAACCCCCTAGTTATATTATTTTTTAGTACTTAGTACAACATCCTTTTCCAGTTATGACAGCTTTCAAGCGTGAAGCATAGCTTGACACAAGTGTCTTGCAGCGACCTATGGGTATCTTAGCCCATTCTTCATGGGCAAAAGCCTCCAGTTCAGTCACATTCTTAGGCTTGCGCACTGCAACTGCCTTCTTTAGGTCCCACCAGAGGTTCTCAATTGGATTTAAGTCTGGTGATTGCGATGGCCACTCTAGAATGTTCCAGCCTTTCATGTTCAACCATGCTCTAGTGGACTTGGATGTGTGCTTCGGATCATTGTCCTGTTGGAAGGTCCAACGTCTCCCAAGCCGCAGGTTTGTGACTGACTCCATCACATTTTCCTCCAAGATCTCCTGGTACTGAAGGGAATTCATGGTACCCTGCACACGTTGAAGCTTTCCTGTACCATTAGAAGCAAAACAGCCCCAAAGCATAATTGACCCCCCGCCATGCTTCACAGTAGGCAAGGTGTTCTTTTGTTCATAAGCCTGGTTCTTCCTTCTCCAAACATAGCGCTGGTCCATTGTCCCAAACAGTTCTAATTTAGTTTCCAAAACCTGTTCCAAAACCTTTGTGGCTTGTCCACATGACTTTTGGCATACTGCAGTCGACTTTTCTTGTTCTTTGGAGTCAGCAAGGGGGTGCGTCTGGGCGTTCTGGCATGGAGGTCTTCGTTATGCAGTGCGCGCCTTATTGTCTGAGCTGAAACTTCAGTGCCCACATCTGACAGGTCTTTTTTCAGTTCCTTAGCAGTCACGCGGGGATTTTTCTCCACATTACGCTTCAGGTAGCGCACAGCAGTCGCGGTCAGGATCTTCTTTCTGCCACGACCAGGTAACGTTTCCACTGTGCCCTTTAACTTGAACTTGCGAATGATACTTCCGATAGTGTCTCTTGGAATATTTAACAACTTCGCAATCTTTTTATATCCATTGCCATTCTTGTGAAGAGCAATAACCTCTTCTCTTGTCTTCTGGGACCATTCTCTTGCCTTCACCATGCTTGGAAACACACCAGTAGATGTCTAGAAGGAGCTGAGTATCACAGTCCTTTTAAATCTGCCTAATTGGTGCTTATCATGCTTGATTGCTGCTCGTTGACATCCACAGATGTTTTCAATACCTGATGGAAAACACTGGAATGAACCTCTGTTCTTAGGAGTGGTAGTCGTAAAGGGGTTGAATAATTGTGTCAATGAAGAAATCACAAAAAGGCCATTTAATACTTTATGACAAAAAAAATTGATGCTATCTTAGTTGCATTTAGTTCTTTAACAAGTCCTTGTAAGATTTCATTATGAACACAATTACAAATGTGCACTGAATTCCATAAAACCCTTCGCAGCATTGGGGGTTGAATAAATTTGATCACAACTGTATATAGCGCTTTTCACAACACACGTTGTCACAAAGCAGCTTTACAATTGTATGTGTCCAGATCCCTAATGAGCAAGCCAAAGGCGACAGTGGTGAGGAAAAACTCCCTATAGGGAAGAAACCTCGGGAGGACCAAGAATCAAAAGGGAACCCATCCTCCATTGGGCGGCCCGTTAACACAAGTCTGTGGTCGCAGGGTGGTTCCAAAGTTCTACAGCAACAGTCTAGGCTCCTGTTCCCCAGCCAAGCAGCCTCAGTCCCCTCGGTGCAGGCGGTGGGCCTCAGGCGGGCCAGCATCAGCACGAACCCTCGTGGCAACGGCTCATCCAACCCCGGCATCCGCACATCCACCAGCAGGCCAGACCATCCCCCAGGTGCCTGCAGGTGCCTGTATCCAATCGTCTTGGGTGGAGGCATGCAAGAAGATAGAAATACAGACAGAGTGGACATGAATTTAAACCACCATTGATTTAAATGTGCATAGCTCACGTGCCAGTGATGAGCATGTGGCTCCGACAGGCTAATCTATAGCAGCATAACTAAAGGGAGGGGTTCAGAGGTGACCACAGTCATGAGGGCTCACTGAGACATTGCTTTCCAGTCAAGTCATAGTCACAACTGAGTGATGCCATGACACAGTTGGATGACAGCATCAACATCTCAGATTACCAGAAATCTCAACGTCTGGGTCCCCCGAGCCCTACACCTTACAAGGGGAATATTAGCTGAAGGCTTGATTAAACAGGTGAGTCTTAAGTCTAGATTTAAAGATTGGAACTGTGTCAGAATCTCGGATTAGAGCTGGAAGGCTATTCCATAATTGGGGGGCTCTAAAGGAGAAAGCTCTGCCTCCGGCTGTAGTCTTACAAATTTTTGGAACTAGGAGAAATCCAGCGTTTTGGGAGCGCAAAGGGCGAGATGGGTTGTAGTAAGCAATGAGTTCACTCAGATATTGTGGGGCAAGACCATTTAACACCTTATAGGTTAACAGAAGAACTTTAAATTCAATGCGATATTTAATCGGAAGCCAGTGTAATGCGGCGAGAGTGGGACTAATATGATCGAATTTCCTAGCCTTAGTTAGGTCTCTAGCTGCTGCAGCATTTTGTACAAGTTGTAGCTTCTTTATGGACTGTTTAGAGCATCCAATTAGAAGACTATGACAGTAGTCCAATCTCAATGAGACAAAAGCATGGACCAGTTTCTCTGCGTCAGCTAATGAAAGTAAGTGTCTCAGCTTGGCGATATTACGTAAATGGAAAAAGGCAGTCTTAGTGACATTGCATATATGTCCGTCAAATGAAAGATCAGAATCAATAGTGACACCTAAACTTTTTGCAGTAGATTTAGGTGTTACTGAAAAACCATCTAGGGTAAGGGGAATATCAGCCCAATTGCTTCTAGCAGCTTTAGGCCCAAGAATCAGCACCTCAGTCTTGTCAGAATTTAGTTGAAGAAAATTAGATGCCATCCAGTTTTTAATGTCCTGGACGCAGTTCTCAATCTTGAGAGGTGTAGTGATATCTGGATTAGAAGATATATACAACTGAGTATCATCTGTGTAGCAATGGAAGCTAATACCATGCCTACGAATGATAGTGCCAGAGGCGGTCTTTGCATAGAGGCGTTGCTAGGCAATTGCCTTGGGCCCCTCCCACTGTAGGGCCCCCTTGTCTAGCTAAAGCCAGGTTCACACTACACGACTTTTCAGTCGTCAGGTTTTTGTGCCGTTCACACTACACGACTGGTTGTGCTGTAATCGCGAGTCTTTCAGTTGTTGTGGCTTTCACACTACATGACTGATCGGCGACGCGGGCTCACGAATTAAACGACTGGGGAATCGCTGACTCATCTGGCTGCCGTCCAAAAACACGAGAACACGAAAACGAAACTCTCGCGAGAACCAGCAACACCACGTAGAAGAAAAAAAACAATGTACATGTACTCCACATTTTCGTTATTATTATTATTTTTTTTACCGTTTAAACACTCCGTAGTCCCAAATTGCCAGAATTATTTCATCTCTCCGTTGCAGTGAACATAGATATAATCAATTGCACTATTTCTCCAGTGCTGTCACAATAACTTAAACACAGTGTTGTAGTAAAGTTGTAAGAAAGGTGAGGATTTTGTGTGTTTGCTGGGTTACTGTTTTGAAAGCATTCTTGAAAGTTTTACATTCTTCAGAGATATCTTCAGCGGTGCCGAACTGGAATGGGACCAGAGCATATTACTGCATCTGACATCGTCCCCGCTAACTCACACACCTCTTTAACATTATCCTTAGTGATCTCAGACTGTCTCAATCCCACATAATTGGTGCCGACGTGTATAACTATCTTAGAATATTTACGTTTAGCCAGCACCTTAAGATTAGCCCTGATGTCAGGCGCTCTAGCCCCGGGATACACTTGATTATGGCCGCTGGTGTCTCTAAACTAGTCGCTACATTCACGTGTCTGAGCTGTGAGTCTCCTATCACCAGAGCTCTTTTAACAAGTCGCTCAGTCGGTGTAATACTGAGTGGGGCAAACCTGTTTGACACGGGAACCTGAGACGAACGGTGCACAGCCCTACGGTTATGCCGCCGAGACGTCACCCATTCACCCCGCTGCGAGGGCTCTAATGCCGGACCTGAGGGCTCGCTAGCTACGGCTGTGCAACCCGGGCCTGTTACGCTATCTACGCTAGCTGCGCTAGCTGTTACGCTAGCTGCGCTAGCTGCTACAAACTCTCTAGGACTTTCTAAAGCCCGGATGCGCTCCTCTAAAAGCGAAATCTTCTCCATCATATTAATAATTAATCTACACTTCACACAAATAAAATTATTATCACTACTGACGGAAGAAGAGTAGCTATACATGCCACACTCAACACAAGCAACAAGCGACTCAGACATGATGAAATACGAAGATACTTAGCTTCGGTTAAGATGTCGAAGATGTTTTCAGTCGAAAAGGTCTTTCGATGGCTTGCGGAGGTTGTTGTAGCCGGAGTTAAAAATATATCCACAAAGTATTTGTGCAACCCCACACATAAATGGTTTCAGGATGCTTTACAGTTGGCATGAGACAAGACTGGTGGTAGCGCTCACCTCGTCTTCTCCGAACAAGCTGTTTTCCAAGGGGGGATGAATTCCAAAGGGGATTCATCAGAGAAAATGACTTTACCCCAGTCCTCAGCAGTCCACTCCCTGTACCTTTTGTAGAATATTAGTCTGTCCCTGATGTATTTTTTTCTGGAGAGAAGTGGCTTCTTTGCTGCCCTCCTTGAGACCAGGCCTTGTTCCAAGAGTCTCCGCCTCACAGTGCATGCAGATGCACTCACACCTGCCTGCTGCCATTCCTGAGAAAGCTCTGCACTGCTGGTAGCCCAATCCCGCAGCTGAAACACTTTTAAGAGACGATCCTGGTGCTTGCTGATCTTTCTTTGGCGCCCAGGAGCTTTTTTGGCAACAATGGAACCTCTCTCCTTGAAGTTCTTGATAATGCGATAGATTGTTTACTGAGGTGCAATCTTTCTAGCTGCGATACTCTTCCGTTAGGCCATTTTTGTGCAGTGCAATGATGACTGCACGTGTTTCTTTAGAGATAACCATGGTTAACAGAAGAGAAACAATGATGCCAAGCACCAGTCTCCTTTTAAAGTGTCCAGTGGTGTCATTCTTACTTAATCATGACAGATTGATCTCCAGCCCTGTCCTCATCAACAAACACAGCAATCACTGAAACGATGTTAGCTGGTCGTTTTAAGGCAGGGCTGCAATGAAGTTGAAATGTGTTTTGGGGGATAAAGTTCATTTTCTTGGCAAATATTGAGTTTGCAATTAATTGCTGTTAAGCTGATCACTATAACATTCTGGAGTATATGTAAATTGCCATTATAAAAACTGAAGCAGTAGACTTTGTAAAAATTAATATTTGTATCATTCTCAATTTTTTTGTTTTTTGCCATGACTGTATATATATGGTCTCTGGTGTATACACACAGACACACATGTATACACAATCTATGCTTCAAGTACATTTTGTTCAATTCGCTAAACTACGAACTAGCTAGCACAATTTGCTAACCTGAGAGGACTTAAAGTTAACATTTGGCTAGCTAGTCAAATATCTAACTAATAATAATAATAATAATAATAATAATTTCCACTTCTATAGCGCCTTTCAAAGTACCCAAGGACGCTGTACAGAGAAATACAAAAAAAAAAAAAACAACACGGACAAGAACAGACAATAAAAAGAAAAAGAAAATCCCATAGAACAGACCTAAGTTCAGGAAGTTGTGAGAAAATGTTGATTAAATAGGTGGGTCTTTAGTTGAGCCTTGAATGCGTTAAGAGATGGTAAGAGACGGAGGGAGAGGAGAAGAGAGTTCCAGAGAGTCGGAGCCACCACACTGAAAGATCGACCACCCATGGTGCTTAACTTGAATCTGGGAACAACTAATAGTCCAGTGTCAGATGACCGAAGCCGGCGAGTAGGGACATAGCGGTGCAAAAGATTAGCCAGATATACGGGAGCCAAACCAGAGAGTGCTTTGAAAGTAAGTAATAGAATTTTGTACCGGATACGGAGACTTATCGGAAGCCAATGAAGACGCTCTAAGACAGGTGTTATATGGTCGTACTTCCTTGACTGGGTCAGAACACGAGCAGCAGCATTCTGAACAGTCTGAAGGGACCGAAGAGACTTAGAGGGAAGACCATAGAAGAGAGAGTTGCAGTAGTCTAGTTTGGAAGTGATGAGAGCATGAACCAAGGTTTCAGCAGATGTAGGAGACAGAAATGAACGTAGGCGGGAGATATTGCGGAGTTGAAGGAAGGCTGATTTAGTGAGTGAACGTATCTGAGGTTCGAATGAAAGAGTCGGATCAAACAGAACCCCAAGATTACGTGCAACAGGTGACGATTTGACCGGCATACCAGCAACAGTAAGCGATGTATTGGCAAGGGGAAGGGCCATAGACTTAGTGCCAATAATAAGAAACTCAGTCTTATGGGCATTTAATAAAAGAAAATTGGCATGTAGCCACAGGTTGAGGTCAGATATACATTTAGTGATGAATGGGGGTGGGAAAGGTGCATGAGGCTTAAAGCTGAGATAAAGCTGAGTGTCATCAGCATAGAGATGGTATTTTAATCCATACTGTCGTAACAACTCACCGAGTGGCAGAATATAAATAGTAAAAAGCAGTGGTCCTAGCACTGAGCCCTGAGGAACACCCTGAGCAACCGGAGCTAAATCTGATTTACTATTACCCAAGCGTATAAACTGACGCCTATCCGAGAGGTATGAAGTGAACCAAGAAATAACGGTGCCAGAAAACCCAAGATCACGGAGCCGTGAGAGCAGCATGAATGATTGAATGATTGACTGTATCGAAGGCAGCAGTGAGATCGAGGAGTAGAAGAAGAGAGGCATGGCCATTATCAGAGGAGAGAAGAAGGTCATTTAGCACATAAACAAGGGCGGTCTCAGTGCTGTGCCGAGCACGGAAACCAGACTGGAAAATATCAAAAAGATTATTGGAAGACATGTACTGGAGTAGTTGGGAGGCCACCACACGTTCAAGGATCTTTGAGAGAAATGGTAGATTAGATATTGGGCGATAATTATTTAAAACAGTAGTGTCAAGATTTTGTTTTTTGATAACCGTGGTGATGGCAGATGTCTTTAGATCTAATGGAACGTGACCAGAAACAAGAGAAAGATTAACAAGATGACAGATAGAGGAGGAAAGAGAAGAGACGCCCTGTTTTAGCAGTGATGTAGGTATGGGATCGAGAATGCACGGGGATCAGCACGGGGATCAGCATAGTCACAATAGCAATAGCGGAGAAACTAATGCTTACGCTGCGTTAGCCCGTGTTACCGACCAGCACCACAGGCTGAAAATCGGCGATAAGTATCACCGATCACAGACTGGTATGAAACAACAGACAGAGAGAGATGGGAAAAACTCACTCATGCATGTCGAATCCCAGGGGGCTGATGACGGCACACAGAGAGCTCGCAGGTAAACACAAGCTGCCGGCTAAGCAAAGTGGGTAGTTGCAGTAGTTTCAGTGAGTTCACGCGACTCAGAATAGATCCACCAAGAGCAATCCTTGTTTAATCCAGAGATGTAAGAGTATACTGAGATAGTTTAATGATGACAAAATAAATAGATAAGAAAATAAGCAAAGAGAAACACAGGTGAAGGAGCGGCAGCACAGACGCGCACAGCGTACCCTTACCCGGAAGTCAGTAACTGAGCTACTTACCGAAAGAACTGCAAAGAACTTGACCATAATGGTCTGTTAAAACAATTTACTGCAGAACAAGACATTGAGGTGTGGTGTAAAGACACTTTTGACGTTTTACAAAATAAACAAAGTTAAAAGGTTTTAATACTGCTGTCGAGAGTTTTGCTGTAGAGAGTTTTGATAGAGTTTTGCTGTTGAGCACGTCCACGTTTGAGCATCTGGTATTAGATGTCAATCACCTTATCACCATACCCCTTTAAGTAACACTTAATAACTTCTATAAAATCTGTTTATCATAGAGAAAAACACTGGGAGACATACTAACGCAATGGGGTCTTATAGAATTGACTATAGTTGCTCAAAAAACGTATTTTACGTGTAATAAAAATTCAAAGTTACTCGTCCAGCCCGTTCACTTACATGGGAATAGGCAGGGTTAAAAGTTGTACTGCAGCCAGCCACTAGATTGCTGGAGGCTTCACTTTTCACTCATGTCGTCCAGTCCACTTATACATACGGTCTCTGGCTGAGACAGGATACGAATGCTCACAGGTCAATACAAAAGATAAGCTGAGAGGACAGGCAGAGGTCATATATATATAGGTCCCTTTATATGGACAGGTGTACCTAATAAAGTGGCTGGAATACAAACAAAGGCGGGAGTTGTTGATTCTCTACAAAGATGGGCAACCATCAGTACTTTCCAGGGATCTGATGGTTGCCACATTAGGGGGTTAATTGCATTACATTATGGCTGGCAGACAAAAAGTTCATAAAGACAAAGGAGAGGGGTGACTACTTCACGTCAGCAGATGTAGAGTATCTCCATACAGACAAAAGAGTAAGATGAGAAAGAAACATATTTTCATAGTTATTTATTTAGCCTCAGCTTCCATTACCTGGTGTGTGTAAAAGGTTAGAAAATAGATGACTGTATTAAGACAAACTAAGTCGAAGTCAAATGTATAGCACATTTTAGAACTGTTGTCACAAAGCAGCTTTACATATGTCCAAGTCACCAGTGACCAAGCCAGAAGTGACACTGACAAGGAAAAAATCCCTAGAGCATGAGGAAGAAATCTTGAGAGGAAACGTGGAATCCATTCTCCACTGGTCAGCAATGGACAGCATAATAACAATATAAAAATTAAGCAATAAATAGGGAAAGTTAAGTAACCAAAAATTGAGGAATGTCCGTCATAGTTTTCTATTAGTCCTGGTCGTGGTTTGCAGGGTGTAGTTACAGTTGTGATCAAATTTATTCAACCCCCACTGAAATAAAGTGTTTTGGCCAGTTTGACATTGATTTTGATCATTTCAGTCATCTTATTTACAATTATATCAAAGAGGCACTTATAAATTAGACAAACATAACATAATATTTATGATGGAATAACCACAAATGTCTTTACTGTGCTCACATCATTATCAGTTTTATTCAACCCCCTAGTGATATTATTTTTTAGTACTTAGTACAACATCCTTTTCCAGTTATGACAGCTTTCAAGCGTGAAGCATAGCTTGACACAAGTGTCTTGCAGCGACCTATGGGTATCTTAGCCCATTCTTCATGGGCAAAAGCCTCCAGTTCAGTCACATTCTTAGGCTTGCGCACTGCAACTGCCTTCTTTAGGTCCCACCAGAGGTTCTCAATTGGATTTAAGTCTGGTGATTGCGATGGCCACTCTAGAATGTTCCAGCCTTTCATGTTCAACCATGCTCTAGTGGACTTGGATGTGTGCTTCGGATCATTGTCCTGTTGGAAGGTCCAACGTCTCCCAAGCCGCAGGTTTGTGACTGACTCCATCACATTTTCCTCCAAGATCTCCTGGTACTGAAGGGAATTCATGGTACCCTGCACACGTTGAAGCTTTCCTGTACCATTAGAAGCAAAACAGCCCCAAAGCATAATTGACCCCCCGCCATGCTTCACAGTAGGCAAGGTGTTCTTTTGTTCATAAGCCTGGTTCTTCCTTCTCCAAACATAGCGCTGGTCCATTGTCCCAAACAGTTCTAATTTAGTTTCCAAAACCTGTTCCAAAACCTTTGTGGCTTGTCCACATGACTTTTGGCATACTGCAGTCGACTTTTCTTGTTCTTTGGAGTCAGCAAGGGGGTGCGTCTGGGCGTTCTGGCATGGAGGTCTTCGTTATGCAGTGCGCGCCTTATTGTCTGAGCTGAAACTTCAGTGCCCACATCTGACAGGTCTTTTTTCAGTTCCTTAGCAGTCACGCGGGGATTTTTCTCCACATTACGCTTCAGGTAGCGCACAGCAGTCGCGGTCAGGATCTTCTTTCTGCCACGACCAGGTAACGTTTCCACTGTGCCCTTTAACTTGAACTTGCGAATGATACTTCCGATAGTGTCTCTTGGAATATTTAACAACTTCGCAATCTTTTTATATCCATTGCCATTCTTGTGAAGAGCAATAACCTCTTCTCTTGTCTTCTGGGACCATTCTCTTGCCTTCACCATGCTTGGAAACACACCAGTAGATGTCTAGAAGGAGCTGAGTATCACAGTCCTTTTAAATCTGCCTAATTGGTGCTTATCATGCTTGATTGCTGCTCGTTGACATCCACAGATGTTTTCAATACCTGATGGAAAACACTGGAATGAACCTCTGTTCTTAGGAGTGGTAGTCGTAAAGGGGTTGAATAATTGTGTCAATGAAGAAATCACAAAAAGGCCATTTAATACTTTATGACAAAAAAAATTGATGCTATCTTAGTTGCATTTAGTTCTTTAACAAGTCCTTGTAAGATTTCATTATGAACACAATTACAAATGTGCACTGAATTCCATAAAACCCTTCGCAGCATTGGGGGTTGAATAAATTTGATCACAACTGTATGTCCAACACCCATCTGTCACATTGTGAGGTGGAGTGGAAGGCAGACACTCGCAGACAGAGATTGGCCTATAGCTGGACAGTTCCTGGGGATTAAGATCAGTTTTTTTAATTAGTGGCTTAATGACTGCAAGCTTAAATTATCAGGCTCAAAGAAGAGTTATAGTAAGCAAAGGTCCTACATTACTGTGCAGTTATTCTTTGAGTAGATGAGGATATATGTATACAACATCTAGTATACATATGGAGGGTTTGGAAGAATTAACGAGAAAAAAACAAAAAAACTCCTCACAACCAATTGGTGGAAAAGAAATTCAAAAGAGCATCAGCCCTGACTAGACAGCTGTCAGAGTGCATTTGTAGGTTGATAGGGTCAGAGATAGAATGACCTAAATTTTATCATTAAAAAACTTCATAAAACTGTTACTGCTGCACACCTGTGGGATTAGGGATTTGATTTGATCATGATTCCAGTTGGTCATTGAAATTCGTGGATTGTACTGTTGCATCCAGGGTAAGCCTAACACCAGTGGTGGACAGTAACGAAGTAAATGTAATTCGTTACTGTACTTAAGTAACATTTCCATGTATCTGTACTTTACTCAAGTACTTTTATTTGGTAAGACTTTATACTTTTACTTCACTACATTTCAAAGCGAAACTTTTTACTTTTCACTTCGTTACATTTACAGAAACAGAATCGTCTTTTCTATTTTTAAATCAACGCTTAATAAAAGACTATAACCAATCAGCGCTCAGTAAGAGATTAAGATTTGTACGCTAATTGGCTGAGGATCTGACACGGCTGCAACAGATGGCTTTCCCCAACACCCCTGGACTTATTTAGCCCAATTGTTTTAATTCCTCGAAAAGAAAAATGATTCGTATTCCTTCAAGTGTCTCCTCTGCATTCCGAAGAACACATCACGGTCATCATTTATGAACTCGCCGTCAAACTTGAAAAAACGAGGTAAGTTCGCCATTAGATAAGTACTACCAACAGGGTGGTTTATGGTTTATATACCCTGGTTAATTATATCACATTGAAATACACAACTTTTAACAGATGCTTTTATTCAAAGCAATGTGCTAGTACCCAAATTGCAATCTGTGGAGATGCTAAGCACCAGTTTAACACAGGAGACTCCCACATCAAACGTTAAAGCCGGGGACACATACACGCGAATTTGGCCAAGCAAAGCGAACTTCGCAATTCATTCCTATGAGGGAGGCGAAGGCAAGAAAATATGAGCGAAGCGAAGCAAAATTATTAAAATTATTATTATTATATTAATTATTTAAGCAATAATACACTCGAGGTTCGTGCTATAACGTGTAATATTGGCGCTGCGGTCGTAGGCCGAGTGCCGTAGATCAGCACAGTGCCAATATTACCCGTTATAGCACGAACCTCGAGTGTATTATTGTGATTATACCACAGTTCAAGTATCGCTGTTTATTGAAAGATTTTGAGTTAAAGAGGACGAGAAAATACGACCTGTTTGGTTAAAAACACTCCGCCAGTTAAAATAGTTCCATTCAATGGCTCGCTGCTAAACTTATACAACACTGGAACAGCCTTACCCAATAAATATTATAGAGGTAAATATACACAAAAACAACTGTTGATTAAGTTGTATTTATTAAAAATAAAGTACAACAATTATTGTCCATCCACTGCTGATCCAATTATTGTCCATCCACTGCGGAGGTTCGTTCAGGTATCTGTTCAGTCCAGCTCTTAAACCAACGAAGCTGCTGATGCTATATAAGTCTCCCTTCACGTTTCTGACGGATCCATAAAAACGTTGTAAAAGCTGATTCATTTCATTTTTGTTGATAATACTAAAATCGACTGCAATGTCGTTGCTCTTTAACCAGGATTTAAATACATTAAGAGCCCAGGACGTTTGTTTTACGGTATTAACTTCGTTTCTCTGCATTTCCAGCCCATCCAAATCATTGTTTGTAAGCGTGACAAACCTTGGCTCATTGGAGGAATCAGGCTGGTCATTTATAGCTTCATCCTCCAGTTTCAGATCGAAACAAATGCTTTCGAAGCCAATTGATTTAACAAACTCCCTGTAATTCATTTTGATAATGTTGCTGCTTGTTTGTAGTTGCGCTGTTTGGCCTGTAAACGCTGCTGCGTTGCTAGGTTACCTGTATGTGGCGGAGTAATACATGGAGAGCTTCGGTTACAGTGCTATAACGTGTAATATTGGCACTCCTAGATCGCCTCTCAGCCAATCACATTGTAGGGTCGGAACTAACTGTGGTATAATAATAATTATTAATTATTTGGCCAAGTTTAATATTATGAGTTCAGTTGGTTGGGCTGCACACAGTTCTAGTTCTATGTGCTAAGCTTCCCTATCCCGCCATGTGGTGGACAACGTATAACCTCTTCATATACTGTATCGCCTCTTCAAAACTTAGGTAATGCTTCATCAAATGTAATGTTTATAGTGAATGATTTATCAGTTGTGTTTTTATTGATTTTCATCAGTTGTGATGGTGTTTGTTATTTGTTATTAGTTTTATGACAAGCGAAATGAATGAAAAATAAAATAATGAAACTTGAATGAATGCTTTTTGTGTTGTTGCTTCAAAAGCACTTGGTCTTACTTAAATATAATATAGTTTTGAGTATATTGTGTTTGCTAGGCAAATGTAAGGCACTGTTTCGTTGTTCACTTGTTGATCGAGTAGGCCTAGGGGTTTTGATGTGACGCTAAGAAAAAAAAAGTTTTTACTTTTACTTTTAATACTTAAGTATTTTTGAAAGCAGATACTTTTGTACTTCTACTCAAGTAAAAAATTGAGGTGAATACTTTTACTTTTACTTGAGTAATATTCAATGCAAGGTAACTGTACTTTTACTCAAGTACATAATTGCTGCACTTTGTCCACCACTGCCTAACACTAGTGGATGATCGTGGTCTGTACAACAACAAAAAAGGAAGTGACTTGCAATGCACTAATCTGGATTTTTATTGGTGCCGTTTGATATGTAATAGAACCCGCTCCTGTTGGCGTGCCATCCAAGGCAGTAATACGTAATGTTCTGGATAGCGGAACCAATGGGATTTCCCAGTCCTTAGTCAACTGGGCACTTATAAGATTGCACTATAGCAGGAGTGGGCAACCTGCGGCTTGCGAGCCGCATGTGGCTCTTTGCCTGCCTGGTTTCATGCAGCTCCCCAGCCGGTCTGCGCGCTCACCTGCACGGTCTGTGTCGTGGCCCGGTTACCTCATCAGCTCTGATAGCGACACACTGCTACATCTTCGTGCTGCACGGTTTGTTTACAAGCCTAGCAAGCCGCTAATACTTTTAAAACTGGCGTAGTGGAAAACACGCATTTGACTGTCTTCACACGCTCACACGAGTTACTAATTCGACTAATTCGATCGATCACGATATAATACTTATTTTTTGTCCATTACACCCCCCCATCAACAATCTACTCGCCCCTTCAATGCAACAATGCACTCACCCCTTCCGGTCAACAATCTACACTCGACCACCCCCCCCCCGGTCAACAATTTACATGCCCATGTGCCGTAACACAGTAAAAAAAAGTGGCTCTTGGTCCACTCACCTGGTGGAAATTTCTAAAATAAACTCGGTCCCCACACATCCCATGCAAACTAACACCCATTTGGAACAATCCAGACATTTGTCAGAACAAGGAAGTATTACATTTCACATCATGGCATGATAAGGGAATACATTTTTTTAACAGGTTATTAAAGATTTGTCACATTTCATGAACTTATATCAGAGTATGGAATGAAGAACAGTAGATTTCTTATATCAACGTAGACTTAATCCCAATCAACTTAATTTGGAAAAATCAACATGGGTAACTGAATTTTTTAATCTATCTTCTTCTTCTTTCGGCAATTCCCGTTTAGGGGTCACCACAGCGGATCAAATTTCTACATCTGGCCCTGTCCTGAGTGTCCTCCACTGACACACCAGCCACTCTCATATCCTCTACCACTGCATCCATAAACCTCCTCTTAGTTCTACCTCTCCTCCTCTGGCCTGGAAGTTCCATCCTCAAGACCCTCCTACCAATATACCTCTCCTCCCTCCTCTGTACATGTCCAAACCATCTCAATCTCGCTTCTCTAACTTTATCTCCAAAACATGCTACATGTGCTGATCCTCTAATAAACTCATTTCTGATCCTGTCCTTCCTCGTCACTCCAAATGAGAATCTCAACATCTTCATCTCAGACACCTCCATCTCCCTCACCTGTCTCTGTGTCAGTGCCACTGTCTCCAGTCCATACAACATAGCAGGTCTCACTACTGTCCTATAGATCTTTCCTTTCATTCTAGCCGACACCCTTCTATCACAGATCACTCCAGACACTTTATGCCATCCACACCACCCTGCCTGCACTCTCCTCTTTACCTCTCTTTCACTTCCTCCATTACTCTGTACTCTCGACCCTAAGTAGGTAAACTCGTCAACCTTCACCAAATCAACTCCTTGTAACTGGACCTGTCTACCGTCTGCCCTAAATTATTATCAAAACTGTATAAATTATTGTTAAAATTTGATGACTCAATCTCCCTTCCGATAGCCAAATGGAAACGAGACCATTCTATCAATCCAGATCAAAACTTTTGGACAGATATATGTCCAAATATCTTCAAAATAAGTAAAAGCCCCAACTTACAACTTATACAATACAAATGTCACATGGTCCTGCCTCCCCCCTGTCAGTCATGTCTTTTGTTTTGTTCTCTGTGTTTGGGTGTCTTTTATTTTGAAATTCCTAGTTGTCTCTGTCTTCAAAGTCAAAGTCAAAGGCTGTGTTCGAAATAGTCTACTACATACTACTGGCATACTGATCGAGCCCCAAATCAGTATGCCGTATGCAGTATGTGACCAAAATGAAAATTTCCAGTACGCGAAACATACCCGGATGACCTACTACTTCCGCAAAATATTCCAGTACGCGAACAGAGCTATCTTCGTGGTGTACTGCATCCCATCATGCAACGCTACGATCACGTGACCCCGTAGTATGATTTGCTTTTGTCGCATACTGGAAACTGTACTGCATACTACTACGAGGACCAGTATGCAGTATCCAGTATATACTGAGTCCAGTATGCAGTATCCAGTATGTAGTAGTCTATTTCGAACAGAGCCAAAGTCAAATTTATTTATATAATGATGATGATGATGATAATACTTTATTATCAGATCAAATCTGAAATTTGTCTTGCATACAAACAGTAGCTCCATTAACACATAGGCAAAACATAGGACACAAACATTGTACAGTACGTATACCATTTACTCATATTTCAACACCTTTTAGAGTTATAGATTAAGTTCTTTGTTTAAATTAAGGATTGACTGATGTACAAAAGAATTCTTCAGTCTAACCTTATTAAACCTTGGAACACTATAACGCCGCCCCGATGGGAGAAGTACATATTCACTCTTCAAAACATGATTAGTACCAAAAATTATGTTTTTAGCCAGCCGCATTGTGTTGGTATGATAAGTGGTCTCATATGATCTTTCTAGAGGCTGACCCACAATTTTTGAACATATCTTAATCAAATATTTCAATCCTGACTTTACAGATATGGACAAGCAATTATACCACACAGCATTGCAATACTGCAGAACACTCAAAATAACAGCATAGAACAACAGGAGTATCTGCCGAGTAGCTCCAAAAGATCGGAGGCGACGGAGAAAATAAAGTCTCTGTCTGGTTTTTTTACAGATGTAGTTGATGTGGTGTTTCCATGATAAGCTAGCATCAATCATCACACCAAGATATTTATAGGACTCCACCTGTTCGATTACCTCATTATTGATAACAGTGGAGGTAACAGATATTGGTTCACCTGTTGGATTATCTCATTATGGATAATAGTGGAGGTAACAGATATTGGTTCACCTGTTGGATTATCTCATTATTGATAATAGTGGAGGTAACAGATATTGGTTCACCTGTTGGATTATCTCATTATTGATAATAGTGGAGGTAACAGATATTGGTTCACCTGTTGGATTATCTCATTATTGATAATAGTGGAGGTAACAGATATTGGTTCACCTGTTCGATTACCTCATTATTGATAATAGTGGAGGTAACAGATATTGGTTCACCTGTTGGATTATCTCATTATTGATAATAGTGGAGGTAACAGATATTGGTTCACCTGTTGGATTATCTCATTATTGATAATAGTGGAGGTAACAGATATTGGTTCACCTGTTGGATTATCTCATTATTGATAATAGTGGAGGTAACAGATATTGGTTCACCTGTTGGATTATCTCATTATTGATAATAGTGGAGGTAACAGATATTGGTTCACCTGTTGGATTATCTCATTATTGATAATAGTGGAGGTAACAGATATTGGTTCACCTGTTGGATTATCTCATTATTGATAATAGTGGAGGTAACAGATATTGGTTCACCTGTTGGATTATCTCATTATTGATAATAGTGGAGGTAACAGATATTGGTTCACCTGTTGGATTATCTCAATATTGATAATAGTGGAGGTAACAGATATTGGTTCACCTGTTCGATTACCTCATTATTGATAATAGTGGAGGTAACAGATATTGGTTTCTGGCTGAATACTATTTCCTTTGTTTTCTTTGTGTTTATTTCCAGAGTATTATATTTGCTCCATGTTAACTTTGTTAACACCTTGTTGGTGTAGATCATGGTTGTCCGAGTCATGTAATAATGTTAACAAAACAGTGTCACCTGAGTATTTTAGAACATACTGATTATTTGAAGACGAGCGACAGTCATCTGTGTATAGAGTAAAAAGAACAGCAGAACTCAAACAGCCCTGAGGTGCACCAACATTAGTTGAAATAGCCGAAGAAAGTGTCTTGTTCACTTTGACTAGCTGGACTCTGTTTGTAAGGAACAAGGCATACCAGTGGAATAAGGGTTCACACCCAGGTGGGACATTTTGGAAAGTAAAATACTGGGATGTATTGTATTGAAGGCTGATGAATAATCTAGAGAGAGTGCTCTTGCATAGTTACGAGGTTTATCTAAATGCTTAGTGATTATATGAACCAATGTGGCAACAGCATCTTCTGTGCCACAACCTATTTTATATGCAAACTGAAATGGATCCAATTTATCATTAATACAAATAATTTGTAGATGTCTGAGCATGAGTCTCTCTAGAGCCTTCATAATTACTGAAGTCAAAGCTATAGGTCTAAAGTCGTTATGTTCTTTTGGATGTTGTGTTTTAGGCAGTGGTTTTATATATGATGTTTTCCATGCTGTTGGAACTGTGCATGTATCAACTGAAAGTTGAAACACTGGTTGCCAAGCTGGTGTCAGCTCTGTCGCGAAGGTTTTTAAAATAAAAGGGCTGTCAGGTAATTCAAATCTTGTAAAGTAATTATTTATATTATTAATCATTGGCAAACTTGTAATCATTATCTGTTACAATGTGTTTATTTGGAGATATCATTCCTGTCATGGATTTCATGGTGTCCCACACCTTTTTTGAGTTATTAGTTTTGAATGCGTTTTCTAAATCTTGCCTATGTTTTAGTTTTGCTTTAGTTTTAGTTTTGCTTCTCTTAATTTAATTCTTAGTTCTTTTTCTGTCTGTTAAGTATTATTGTATCTTTTTTGTTAAAAGCTAGATTCCTCTTGTTTATAACTCCTTTAATATCCTGAGTCACATATACTTTATTATTGGGGTAAATTTTAATCTCTTTAGTAGGAATTACCAACTGTACACAGAAATTGATATAATCATTAATTGCAGTTATTCTTGCCTCCAAGGAGCCCTCATGAAAGATGCTCCAATCAGTCCAGTCAAAGCAAGCTCTAAGCTGTTCCTTACTCTCATTTGTCCACAATCTTATAACTTTCTTTTCAGGCTTGCTTCTCCTAAACTTTGTCTTATAGATTGGAATCATATAAATGGTATTATGATCCGAATTTAAAATAGGAGGCCTACATTTTGAAATATAAGCATTTGTAATATTTACAAAACACTTGTCCAAAATGGTATTTGCCCTGGTTTGGTTTTTAACATATTGCTCAAAACCAGGCAACACAGAGTCCAGGTGACACCGATTCATATCTCCAACTACTATTGCTGGGGCATCAGGGTATTTAAGTTGTAACTCAAGGACGCAGTCAGCAATGGTATTTGCTGCTTTAGTAGCTCTTCCATCGGGAGAGGCGTATACCACAAAAAGTAAAATGTATCCAAACTCTCTAGGTTAATAAAACGGTCTTAAAGTCATTCCCAGTATTTCCAAGTTTGGGTCACATATCTGGTATTTCACAGAGTGCTGTCTGCCTTCAAGCATCCTATTTCCCAGATGACCACACAGGGAAAAACATTGCAGCTGGCCTGAGAGAGGGGCTTGCCAGCTGGGATCTGCAGGAAGATAACCACATCTGCATAACAACGGACAACGCTGTCTGAATCAGAGATCGTTAATGTATACACAGATGCCTCCTCCCCGTGTCTTTCCCGAGTCTGTGTTCCTATCTGCTCATACTAGCGTAAAACCCGAAATTTCGAAGAGTGAATCAGACATTGTCGGCTGTAACCAACTTTCAGTGAAACATAACAAGGACGCTTCGCGGAATTCATTACAGTACCTGCTGTACGCCCGTATAGTGTCAACTTTGTTGCTCATTGATCGCAGGTTTGTAAGAACAATTGAAGGGAGCGGTGGGCGTTTAAATCTTCGCCGTAGCCGGTTTTTAATTCCGCCTCTCCTTCTGCGTTTTGTTCTCTGCTTGGTTCTGATCAGCTCCCGAGGGATAGCATCCAGCACCAAATCGTTGGGGGATAAGTTGTGTATAGTCCACGCTCGTAACTCTAAAAGAGTCTCTCGATTGTATGAGATTATTTGTGTTGGCTCACCGCGGTTGCCCATCTTTTTGTCATTCAGGTGTGCTTGCGTTAGTTGTAGCATTAGCAGCCAGAACCATGTTCCATACAAGGCCGATAGTCCACACAATCACAGATATATTTGATAAAAAATTCCCCCGTGTAAACGGTTAGATGACCAAATTTGTTGAAAACGAGTAAATACAAAAGTCAAACATCATTTAGATGTCACAACAACATAGAATTTAACGAACACAAACAAACGGAGCATACCGACATGCAGTGTGCAGCCCAGCAGCACACCTGGCACCTCTAGTATCACCAAACGCTTTATATAGCGCTTTTCACAAAACATGTTGTCACAAACCAGCTTTACAGGATTTACATGGTTAACAATACTATGGGTCCATACTAAGGCTGGGCGATATGGAGCAAAAATAATATCTCGATATTTTTTAGCTCAATGGCGATATACGATATATATCTCGATATTTTTTCTTCCCAAAGAATAATAACAAAGAGGCAGTAATAAGTCAAATCTACGTTCCAAATGTCACACAAACACTTTTATTTATTATTATTATTATTTATTTATAACAAAACATGTAAACAGAATGAATGAACGCAATAAAGTGCAACTTTTGAGCAAATATCAAATAACACTAAAGATTAACACTAACACTAATACTTATAGATTTTGTGCTAGGAAAACTAGCCTGTCAACTGTGTCAGGCTTCAAGGATGCCCTATGGCAGGTTACAATGTTCCCACTGCAACTGAAAATTCTTTCAGAAGGGGAGCTGGTGGCTGGCACACAAAGATATTTCTTGGCCAGGCAGCTCAGTGCTGGATAGGCAACCGCATGTTCCTTCCACCATTTAAGAGGGTCGGCATCACTCTCCACACAAACTGACAATAGATAGCTAGAAAGTTCACTTTCTATTGCCTCCCTATGTGTGAAAGTAGTGCTGGTGGCTGGGCTGTGCTGGAAAAAGCTTGCAAGTGATCGTCTCTTTTTAACTGTGGGTGCAATTGCTGCTTCTTCTCGGTCTGCAGACTCGGGAGCAGCTGGTGCAGGCAACTCAGACACACATCTGTCCTGATAGCTGAGCAGAGATTCCACCTCCAAGGTGATTTTATATTTTAGTGAATCCATTCTCTCACTTGGGATGTATTTGGCCTTGAACCGTGGATCCACAAATGAAGCGATGTCCAACAAGTCGCTGGTGGATGCATATTTATTGTTGAGGTAATCCACAATGCTGGTCTTGATGGATTTACACAGCTCACTCTCCTCTTCTCCAGGTGCCAGGAGACTAGTGTTAAATAGGTGTAGCACAGGTCTGACATATGACAGGGTCACATACTCTTCTCCTGAAAGAGCGTCAGTGAAGTCCTGAAGGGGTTTCAGAGCTTTCTGGACTGCCTCCAGGACCTCTATGTCCTGCCAGGTAAGAACAAGAGGTCTGGTTTTCATGTCAGCAGACAGGACTTTTGAAAATGCTCTTTCCTGCTCCAGAACCCTCTCTATCATCAACAGCCTTGATCCCCAGCGAGTGGTTGTCTCTGTGATGAGCTGGTGACTTGGAAGACCCAGCTGCATTTGCACTTCAGCCAGATCTCTTCTCTTCTTCCAGCTGTAGGAGAAGCTGCTAACAACCTTCTTGCACAGAGAAATGGCCCGGGTGATACGGGCATCATCCATACCATGTCCTGTAACATACAAAATAAAAACACTTTCATTTTTATATAAAAAGGCAAAGCATACAAAGGCAAATTAACGTTCATCTGTTTAGTAAGGATGTGTAAGTGTGTACAAATGTAACTACATTTGAAAGCAGTATTGTTTAATATGTAACCTAAAATGGTTTTAGATCAACTATCTTGGTAAAATCATGAGCAAATGACTGAAACATGCATATTTTTAGATGTTTTCAATCACAAACACATTTAAAATGCATTTCAGCTGGGGTCCTCATTCAATGTCAATATAAGCAAATTCAAATTTTATTTAGTTACAGTTTCATAAGTAGCAGATGTATAAGCCAGCTATCACTTATAAAAATAAATTATCTTGTGGTCAGTAGATGTATTTAGCACTGTAAGTGATTATATCAAATCAAATATATTTGTATAGCGCTTTTCACAACACGTTGTCACAAAGCGCTATTATTATATTATATAATATATATATTATTATTATTATATTATATTATAATTATTATTATTATTATATAAACTTTATACTTATACAATATCCATCCATCCTAGCATATTTTTTTCTTAATTAAAATCAACTGATTGAATATTGCACTCACCAATGGCCAGATGAAGTCTGTGACCAAAACACTGCATCCTCATCCACCTGTTCAGTTGCACCGCCTTGACCACATTAGCCCCATTGTCAGTAGTTATAGCAACCAGTCCCATCGAGTTGAGCTTCCAGCTTGTGAGGGCATCCTGCAGGGCTTCTGCTATATGCTCTCCGGTATGGTCCTGAGGAAAGTAGCTGGTCTGGAGACAGGCACTTTTCAGTTCCCAGTCTTCCATGAAATGTACAGTCACACTCATGTATGGCTCGCAGGTCCTGCTGGACCACATATCGGTGGTCAGTGCGAAGTGAGACACTTTGGCGAGTTGGCCGGCGAGACTCTCTCTAACTTCAGTGTACATCTTTGGCAGTACTTCTCTCGCAAAATAATTCCGACTAGGTAACTGGTATCTTCGGTCAAGGGTTTTTAACAGTTGCACAATGCCTTTTTGTTCTACAGTTGAGATAGGCACCATGTCTTTGGCGATATGATATGCCACTGCTTTAGTAATGTCACCCCATTTCGCACTTTTTCTCTCATAAGGCACTGCACATGTAAATGAGTTTTGTAACGTCGTTTGTTTCGGGGCAGGTGACTGAGAAGGCTTCACGGTCGGGGCTGCAGCGCGCAGTTTCACACACTCTTCGTACTGCACTTTATGGCGCTGTTGCAAATGATGGAAAAGATTAGTAGTGCTCGAACCTTTTGTCGGGACTTGTTTTCGGCATTCTCTGCAGAAAACGTTGTTCTGCTGCTCATCTGACACTCTGAACCCGAACCATCTCCAAATAATCGAGCCATTGTTTCTTCTTTTACTAACCAGTACTTCATTATCAACGTTCGTGTCTTTATCCGTCTCCATGCTGTGTGTGTGTGTGTGTCGGGGGGAGGGGGGAGGGGGAAGGGGAGAGTTGCGCGAGGAAGAGAGGCGGGGCAGGGCGGACGTTGTTAAAAGAGAAACTCAAGTAAATTGAACACGCTCATTGTTTCGTGAACGTTGAACTGAACGCAACACATTTTTAATAAAGAACTTGAACGTGAATTAGTTCACATTATATGTAATGAACGGCAGACATCACTGTAACGTTGGAATTTACACGTGTAACTAACGCGACATAGACATATCGATATAAACGATATTGTCTCATCTTATATTTCGTATGAAAATATATCGATATTTCTCAAAATCTCGATATATCGCCCAGCCCTAGTCCATACCCCTGCCTTGTTCTCCGCCCCTCATTATTGCTTTCTGGTGTGTCTTGTTGGGTTCCTTGTTTGGTTAGTGTATTTAAGTCCTGTGTTTGATCTCTTGTGTTGTCGGTTATTGTAAGTACTGGTTTTGTTCATGATGTTTGTAATTCTTGTACCTTCTATGTATTTATTGTTCGCTTTCGTGTCTTCTCTGTTCTTTGTATAAGTTCTGTCATTTTTGTGTCATTTTATTAAAACACTTCAAATCTGCATTTGCATTTTATTGTGAAAAGTGGAATCCTGTGGGCACTGTATTTTGAATAGTTGGATCCTGTGAGCATTTTAAATAGTGGAATCTGTGTGCATTTTGAGATGTGGGATCCTGTGGTCATTTTATATTTTATTTTGAGTTGTGGCATCCTGTCGGCATTTTATTGTGAGTAATGGAATCCTGTTGTGTTTTAGTTTGATTTGTGGTATCGTGTGGGCATTTAATTTTGTGAGCATTTTTTTTGTTTTTTGAAAAATTTGTCATTTAAATTTCTTTATTCTTATCATGGTGTTGTCCGTTGGACAATAGGACTGAAAATTGTTTGCACTTAATTGTACAGGTTGTGATTGTCCTTGTGCTGTGAGGAAGTAGATGGATGGATGGATGGATGGATAGACAGAGCACACAGGGTTATAAAGGGAAGAAAGTATACAGTAAGTACAAAGTATAGAAATAAAGTTAAATTATAATATAATAAAATAGACTTCTAGTGTGCCTATGTACGGAGGTAGTGCAGTTGGCTACTAAAATTTGGCTACTGAATTTGATTCATGACTCATCATTTTTGCATTAAATAACAAAGTAACTAAGTAACGTTTACTCATTAAATTTTTTGTAATTTTGTACTTTTACTTGAGTAAATTTTGAGATGGGTAATTTTACTTTTACTCTGAGTAGAATTTAGGCAAAGTAAAGATACTTTTATTCAATTACAATTTTTCAGTACTCTTTCCACCTCTGCCTCTGCCTGTCATTGTGGAAGCATGTCGATCAAAATGGCGAGTGCTATAAAGGTCGCCCAGCGTCAGGCCCTTATTCTTGCACAATATCTCCCATCCTACATCAGCTCTCAGTCTCTTTCGAGAGGTGATCAAAAGTGTGGCTTTATTCCAACTGCTCCATGCAGTGAGTGTGAGAAACATACTCAGCTGCAGTTCTACCTCCCTGCCTCAACTTGGCAAGTAAAAGTTCCTGCTGGCTCTACCAGATGCCAAAGAATCTCCATTTATTTAGACAACTGGTAGTGATATTGTTTCACCCTTAATCCCAACAATGTTTTCAGATTTATCAATTAAAATGTTGTGATCTACTTGTATGGTGTCAGATGCTACACTGAGATCAAGCAGTATAAGCAAAGTGACATATCCCTGGTAAGCCAACAGGTCATTAACTAATTTCGTCAGTGCTATCTCTGTGCTACAATGAGGTCTAAACCCTGATTAATGGATGTATCAGGTTCTGTTTTGAATGTAGACGTAGTAAAATGTATGTTTTGAATGTACATTTAGACTTACTCTATGTTCTTTTTGAATGTAGATTTACTGCCTCTACAATCCAAGATATCCTACGATTATCTGAAGATTGTCACATAATTCACTCTAAATGGGAACCGGCTTGTAATTATACACAGTCCACTCATAAACTGTAACTAAATGGCAATATAGAAAAACAAAAAATAAATATGTGGAGCTCAAAACAAGAACATATTATGGAATTGTGCAAGCCGAAAGAATGTATTTTTGATTTTAGCTGCAAAATCTCATACAGAAAAACATGTATGGGGCATTGGACATATAAGACCATTGGATTCTCAGTGTAAAGCCAGCTGCAAAATATTTTGGAAGCTGTGTGCTTCTTTTGTCTGGGAATCACTGCAATCTCTTAATTGAGATTTCTGTCAAGATTTGTTGTAATACCATATGCCAGCGGAGAAACTCACCCACGCATGCGCAACTCCGCTCCGGTTCAGCTACTCAGCACACAGCGGTGAGAATGGCAGAAAGTGCATCAGACTTAAATTATTTAACAAAAAAAAAAGGCTAAACTAAAATCAGCGGCAAAAATGACGTAATCACGGTGGCTCTGCCCGTGTGTGAGGGCCTCGTGCGTTGTCGATTTGCGAGGTCGTGCACCTCTCAAATTTTGTAACTTGGCGCGCCCCGCGCTTCAGCGCAATGAACAAAATCATGTTTGCAGGGTTCTTACACCTTTACAAGGTGGAATTCAAGCACTTGTACATCCATTTCAATATTTCCCAGCACGTTAAACTTAAGTTAAATATTTATACATATACTCGAAATGATCTGTACTATTTCCTAGGATGAATTCTGTGATCGGATGCAAAGCACTTTGTAAGTCGCTCTGGATAAGAATGTCTGCTAAATGCTGTAAATGTAAATGATTCGAAATAATTCACTTTTTTATCACACTATTTAATGGGTGTTTATGTTCAAAACTCCCAATCTTAACGCCTTCACGTTCTCTCATGTTTCGTCCTGGAATTATGTAATACAAGAGAACTGTTCAGTCAGATAGCTATTTGTTGTGAAATGAAGTAGTTACAATTTCAAGCATTTTCAAGTACTTTAGCCTAAATTCCAGCACTTTCCAAACGTGGAACACAATGCAACATTAAAATTCATCAGGTAAATGTTCCTTCCCCTGTTTTTGAGGGGTGTTTCTTTATACTACCACATATTGTTTCGGACAATACACTGCAAAGAATGTGACGTGGAAAGTATGAACACTTCTGCCGTTCACGCAAGGTGTGCGGAGTCGCACGCTACGGTCACTCGCAAAAGTATTAAGGTCCTTGCTTTCACTGGATGTGAAAGACGCCATTAATTTACATACGTTTCTTTTTCTAATTCTGAGCTGCCTGATAGATGTTGTCGACTGGCGTCGGCCAGAGGAGGATGGGTTCCCCCCCCCCAAGTCTTGATTCCCCAAGGGAGTTTTTCCTTGCCCTTAGCTTGCTCACTGGGGGCTTGGACTCAAACACTTGTAAAGCTCCTTTGTGACAACAACTGTTGTAAAAAGCGCTATATAAATAAAATTTGATTAATTGATTGATATGTTAAAACCAGACTTGGTGAAAGCCTTAATAGAGAAATCTCTATTGTGAGTATCATGTTATAAATAAATCCTCTCTTTCTGCAGTATCTGGTTATATTCTAACTTGGCAGTAAAACGGAAATTTACAACAGTTGTTGATCAGACACTGACCCAGGCTCAGTTTATCAGATATTAAATAATTGTACTGAAAGGAGACATTTTGGATACAATAGTTCCAGGTTTCTACAATAAATAGTTCATTGAACAAAAAAAAATTGTTGTAATTTCTTTAAGGGTCAGTGTATCTTTTAATAATGTATGTAACATTATAACCGTGATACCGCGGTATTTTCTGAGACGGTTATCATACTGTGAAAATCTCATATTGTTGCAACCCTACATATATTATTTTATCTACATTTATTTTTATTGTGTTATGTTGACTGGCCCTTCTCATCACTTGTTCTAAATGCATTAGGCCTATACCTATTTTGCTACTTCCAAAAGACAATAAAATGCTCTTTTGTCAGAACAAACAGAATAAATGAGAGATGGAAAGCCAAATCAGCCTGCCTACAGTATAAACAGAAAAGAGGGAGAGTTTCTAGAGCTATCCTTGAGGGTGCAGACCAAGCCATCCAGTGTTGGCTGATTGATGTTTTTTCCTTTTTCTTTCTGTGGTACTGTAATGCATGTTTACAGTTTGTTTGTATATTCTTTTGTTGTCATTGTTGATTGGTCTTTCAGTTTGTCAATGAGAGAAGAATCCAATCAAGAGAGGAAGATTAACATGAGAGAGAAAGAGAGAGGGGACTGGAGAAAAAACATAGTTTGTGTAGTGCACCAGGGATTGTATGAGAAAAATATAGTTAAAAGGGTATTTGCGAGACAAGGTCTATGAGAGTCGAGCTCCTAAGTCTTCAAATGTTATGGCTCTGGTTGAGAAGAAGATTTAAGCAGTTAGAGTTTCACATGTTAGCTAGCTAGCTAATGTGACATGAAGCGGTAGCCTATTAGCTGTCTGCTGTGAGTGGCATAGTGTTGTGAGTAGGAGCGTCACCAATGGGATTGATTGGAGATGTCAATTTCCTCCATAGAGGAGATTATACTTTTCCCCATGAATTGGATCCTTTCCAGCTCCTTAAATATAAAAGTTAAACTTATTTTTAGACAGAGGAAGAATTAAACAAAAGATTGACAGAAGGAGGCGGAGCCAACCGTGACAGAACACCCCCCCCCCCCCCACCAGGCACGCAACTCCGGGCGCGCAAACCAAAAGAAAAAACAAAACAAAACCCTAATAAACCAGACAGAAACCCAGAAACAAAAGAAAATCGGGAGTCATGAGGACACAAATACAGAGAAAACAGGACAAGGCAATAAGCAAGATGTGTATGTGCAGGACTGCAGACATATGAACAGGACAGGAACAAGGTGAATGGAAAAACAAGGACCAGAGAGATTTACAAAGACCAGGAGTAGGAACAGGAACAGAGCAAGACACAGGTACAGAAACTGGGACAAATACAAAACCTGGGGCTGAGAACAAAGGTATGGACTGGGAGAACACACTTGCAAGAACATGTCCAGAAATAGGCCGATGGTGCAAGCCCCAGGCAAGCCTTGGGAATGTGAGTAGGAGGTGACCCCTTCTGGGTCGCAGGAAAAAGAATTAGAGACCCCTTCCGGGTCGTGGGAACAGGGGGCGAAGGTGACCCTTTCTGGGTAACAGGAACAGGACATGACCCCTTTCCAGGTCGCAGGAACAGGAGGTGACCCTTGTGGGTCGCGAGAACAGTGTCCGCAGGAACAGGAAGGTGTCCGTTGGCTTGACGCCAGAATGGGTGCAGGCCTCTCCTGGGCCTCTGGCACCTGTACAGGCCTCTCGTCATGGGGCATTGCAGCTGTTGAGACAACATCGAGGGGTGCTTCAGCAGGAGTGATGGAGTCAGGAGGCACTGCAGCCACTAAGGCAACATCCTGTGGTGCAGAAACCGCTGACATGGCACCTTGCATTGGAAACTGACAAGTATGCCCCCCCCCCACCCAAAAAAATTATAATTGGGGGTTCCAGGTGTGATGAAGCCAGCGGAATCAGCAGGGACATGGCCTCCCTCTCCATCGAATGTTGTGAGACCCTGGTATGTTCTAACGCTCTGACCTCATCTAGTGTTGCAGTATGCTCATCCCTGCAATATGAACCTAGATGGGTAGACTCTTGGCGCCTATGTGAGGTCTTGTTACACAAATGCAGACAAACCAACAATATATGTTGTGGTTGTTCCATTAGATGAGAGATACCTGTACCCTTAGTGCCAGTGGATTTTCTGTTTCTGGTTTGCCTACACTGGGAAACAGAGGGCTCAGACTGCACTGAAGCAGCCTGAGTTTCATCCCAGTGCAAACACCTAGCAGAGTCTCGCTCCCTCACTGCGTATTGGTGAGGTTGGTTATTCTGTAATGTTTTGCAGGTCAAACTAGATAGAGACGGACGCAGTCGCTCAGAGAAGCAAGATTTATTATGGGCAAATCCTATATCTGAATCTGAAGGCAGTCTAGGGTCATAACAAAATGGCAATCGACACAGAAACAAAACCAAGACTTAAAAACGGGCTAGACATGATGACAAATTGAACCATAAAATAGAACTAGAGGCAAAACATAATAACATCCTAAAGTTTAAAATTACCCATGAAGAAAATTACTAGAACCTTAAACTAACACCAAAGGGATCTTAACAACATGCAATAATACAGAAACACAGATAATGAGAGGTTACAATAACCAACAAAACAAAAGACTAAACACAGGGATTAAATATACAGAATTTAAAAAACACGAACCAGGAACAGGTGACAAAACTTAACAAGAGGCAGGACTAAAAATGAGCAGGAAGGAATAAAACAGAGGAAGGACTAAACAACAGATTGACAGAAGGAGACGGAGCCAACCATGACAACCTCATTGCCTCATGTTACAGTATACATCAGAAAAGTTGCAGGGACATCAAAGTGATGTGGACTGGGTATTACCAAGGGATATTAGGTGATTGTCCTATATTCGTCCAAGAACTGTTAACCCACAATATGTTTTAATTTGCATGTGTTCCAGGAGGAAGACAAAGTAGGCGTGACATTCAATATTGGTACAGTGGACATCAGTGTCAAAGAGAGCACTACAGCAATAAATGATGGGAAGTATCATTTGGTACGTTTTACTAGAAATGGAGGAAATGCCACACTTCAGGTGGACAACTGGACAATCAACGACCATTTTCCAACAGGTAGTATCTTTTGTTTGCACATTTCAATAATCTTTATGTGAATTTGTCATTTTTTTTTTTGTCAGTTTTTCATATTGGACCAACTGGATGTCACATGTTCTGTAATATCAAGAAAAATGTAATGTATGGAACAAAATTTAATTTCCCCATTTTGGTTTCTATCTAATATATATAATTTACACATATTTACACATTACAGAATTGAATTTAGTTACTAGGCACAAATCTATCAAAATAACATGACTGGGATTTTAAAAAGCCATCCAAGACATTTTTTTAATGTTTACTTAGCTGAATATGTGCAGCATTCAACCACAATGCATTCAAACATAGGAAAATGTTTTTCATCTCACTTATAATAGTGGTTTGAACATGAACATCTTACACTGATTAGCACATGAGATATTTCAAAAGAACTTTCTCTTTAGCAATGGAAGCTAATACCATGCCTATGAATGATTGTCCCCAGCTGTAGCATATTCTGGGAGTCCCCATTTAACAACTGGGTTAGAGACTGAAAGCAGTTTTCGTCATTAAGTGTGACCCTAGATTTAGATACGCTTTGACCGTAAATACAGTATAGAAAAAAAAATTTCTCGTGTGTCCGTACAGCGTGAGAAAGAGCGGAGGCAAGGTGGAGGCAAGAAAGGGTGGTGGCTGCGCTGCCTCAGCTTATTGTACACAACACTCCTCTGTGCTGCCTCTGCTCCTCCACGTACCGCGCAAAAAAAAGAAAAGTCGGTTGTAACTCTGGTCCGTCGTTTACCATTGTACATTCTGAACATTCTTTATTTACAAGTACAAATTGGTAATGATCTGTCAGATAAGATCTGAACCAGCAGTGCCCTCACAGGCTTGCCCTCAAACATGGTCCAATTGTCTATGAACACCACATTATTTTGTTAGAACCACTTGGACATCCAGCAGTTTACCAAAAATTACTGACTGCATATTGTATTGCAATGCCACATTGGGATGGCATTGCAATCTACTGTATCAGCATACTACTGTATCAGACATTGCCACTAATTTACACACCTCTATGATGTTACTCTTGGCAGTCAATCAATCAATCAAATTTTATTTATACAGCGCTTTTTACAACAGTTGTTGTCACAAAGCAGCTTTACAAGTGCCGAGTCCTAGCCCCCAGTGAACAAGCCAAGGGCGACAGTGGCAAGGAAAAACTCCCTAGTTTTTTGCATGAGGAAGAAACCTTGAGAGGAACCATGACTCAGGGGGGGAACCCATCCTCTTCTGGCCGACACCAGTCACCATGACAACAACAACAATTTAGACTAGGGGTGTATTCAACTAAGGATTTTCATAGTCGAATCTGATTCGTCAGCTTTTCCCTTTAGTCGACTAATAGTCGAATCGGGTTTATTATTTTTTTTTTAGAGCACCTTAAACGGGATCCCGTTCTCATTCAGGACTTTTTTCCTCTTCAAAGTAAATACCTAAAACACTCAGATAAATGAATAAACACGTTGGGTTGGCTTTATTCAACTTTTATTTATTTACTTATTTGTTTTTTTTTAAACGTTAGAGAACGTTAACCGTCAGTGCGCATTGCGCATATCGACAGGCACAGTGCAAAATGTCAAAAATATTTTAAATAAAATGTGCCTGCCTGAAAATATTAAAAAATTGCCACACAACAGCAAAAAAAATACAAGGAAAGGTTCAAGTAACGGGGTTTAAAAGCAAACAACAACAAAAAATTAAAAATGTTTAAAGACCTACTTGCCGAGACGCGACGAGACGACTGAAACGACAAACGTTTTTTTTTTGCCTTACCCATTTTAAATGGTATGCCATGTTGGTTGTTGTAGTGTGAAATGAAAGATGTTGATGACATAACTTGCACTTTACTTTGTTTGATTCATCTTTATCTTTTTCAAAATACTTTTGAAGTTTTTTAGTAGCCATTATAATCTCGGCAGATGCTGCGCATATTCTGTAGCGTGTTCAGCTCCGCTCGTTTGGATTGTGCAACAGCAGGGTGTGATTTATTAATGTGTAGTAAGGAAGATGCCTATTGTTAATGTGCAAACATCATTTTAATATATTTATTAATATTTATTTATTTGACAAAAGGCTATATATAACGAAAACAAAGACATTTCATGTAACAACTAATGCTTAGCTGCATCCTTGGGCACCCCCATGCAGTTAGAATGGTACATTAGACTATGACGTTCATAGTCAACTAGGGGGTATAATCGACAATAGTCGAATCAGCGACTATTGCAGGTCACCCCTAATTTAGACAGAAGGAAATTTAGAAAAGGAAAAAGATGTAATAATGTCCATCTTGGTGTAGGCATCTGGTTAGGAGGTGGCTGGCCCAGGATGGATTGTCTCTCCTCATCTCATTATTCCTCAAGCAGGCGGGCAGCCATGTGGAAAAAATAAAACAGGGAAAATTAGTTCTGTATGAGGATATATACAGGACAGGTGAAATTATAAACATTTCTGGAGTGTGGCAGCAACTCCGGCATTAAGTGAAACTATTACAGCCTAGCTAAAAAAGGCAGAACCAGAAGGTAACATAGGCTTGGGGGCATTCTGAGACAATGGCATCCGTCCACTGCACTGTCAACAAACTTGAGTGATCACGTGCAGTGACAAGATGACAGCACCAGCACCCCAGTCTACCATAAAACCCTTCGTCTATGAACCCCTGGATCTGTACCTTTATCTATTAATTATCAAACGCTAAACTAAATAAGTGGGTTTTCAACCTAGACTTAAAGATTGTGACTGTGTCGGAGTCCCGGACGCATTTTGGAAGATTGTTCCAAAGCTGGGGGGCCTTACAAGAAAAGGCTCTTCCCCCTGCTGTTACCTTATAAATTTTTGGAACTAATAAAAGACCAGCACCCTGTGATCTTAGTGGACGTGGGGGTTCATAATAGGAAATATGTTCCTGGAGGTATTCAGGAGCAAGCCCATGCAGTGCTTTATAAGTTAATAAAATAATTTAAAAATCAATACGGAATTTAACTGGGAGCCAATGCAGGGCTGATAGGACTGGTCTGATATGCTGAAATTTTCTAGTTCTGGTCAGAACTCTGGCTGCGGCATTTTGAACTATTTGAAGTTTATTTAGATTCCTATTTGAACATCCTGACAGTAGTGAGTTACAGTAATCTAATCTGGAGCTAACAAAGGCGTGCACCAATTTTTCTGCATCATCCTGTGATAATGCATTTCTTAACTTGGCAATGTTGCGGAGATGTATGAAAGCTATCCTAGTAGTATTATCTATGTATTTATCAAATGATAGGTTGGAGTCGAGTATGACGCCTAGGTTTTTGGCTACTGTGCCAGGTGTAATGGGGTAGTCTGCAAGATTAAGCATTAGATCTGGAATTTTCTGTCTTGAGGCCTTAGGGCCCAGGAGGAGAACTTCTGTTTTGTCCTCATTAAGTTGGAGGAAGTTTAGAGACACCCAGCATTTAATATCTTTTACACAGGCCTCAATTTTTCTTAAACTGAGTTTGTCATCAGGTTTGGCTGATATGTAAATTTGAGTGTCATCTGCATAGCAGTGAAAATTGACACCATGTAACTGTGCCCAATGGTAGCATATATAATGTAAATAATAGTGGTCCTAAAATGGAGCCTTGCGGGACCCCATATTTAACTTTTGTACGTTTGGATGGAATATTATTGAGCTCTACAAACTGATAGCGATTTGTTAAGTAAGAATAAAACCATGATTGGAACTTTTCAAATATGTGATTCCTATGCAGTTTGTTAGTTTGTTGCAGTTGCATATTTTAACTCTCCTGGATCAGATGGCGAGTGGGCTAGAGCAGTTAAATCAGGGAGGGCTTCAATAAACTGTGTTGCTGTTAATGAATTTATCGAGCGCTTTATACACTGCCGAGTATTTCTGATGAATTTCTAAACAATCACGATAGATTATACATATTCCTCCTCCCCTGCCTGACATTCTAGGTCTATGTATATAACTATATCCCACAGGAGTGGCTTCGTTTAGTGTTAAATAGTCACCAGATTGAATCCACGTTTCAGTTAGACATAGAATATAAATTTTCTGGTCAGTTATAAGTTCATTCATAAAAACTGCTTTAGAGTTGAATGATCGAATACTGATTAATCCAATTTTCAGATCGGTCATATAGGTAATAATTGGATGTGAAGTTTGAATATTAGTTAAAAACTTAGGGCGGACTATTTTCTTATGATTCAGTTCAACACGGGGCACAGACACAGTCTCAATCCAATGGGAACTTGGTGACGCCTCTAAGCAGCTCGCAGACAGGTTTAAACAGCTGACTGTAACCGCTGGAGCCCCTACAGGTACAGCTACTTTCACGGGTCGGACTATAGAGTCTCCTATCACCAGAGTGTGAGACAGGCTCCTCAGCGGGTGTAGCACTGAGCGGGGCAAACCTGTTGGACACGTGAACCGGGGAGTGGTGCTCTGGTGGGCTAGCGCTGGCGTTAGCGGTAGCTGCAGCCCTCGCTCTCCGACTACGCCACTGAGACGTCACCCATTCGTCCTGCTGTGAGGGCTCTATCGCCGGAGTCGCTAGTTCTCCCTGGCGCATCCACAGCTACTACTGACTCCTGCTCTCTATCCCTCAATAATGAGTGGACGCGGCGCTCTAAACTTTCCACTTTCGCCACGAGAGAATTAACTAGTTTGCACCTCTCACAAATGCTATAACTATTACTTTCAGTGGCGAAAGGGTCTAGACTAAACATGCCACACTCTGAACAAGGAAACAAACCCACACCAGCCATGAATGAATCAAAACACATACCGTGTCTAGCCGAGTTATACAAACTTGTGCTAGCTGATTTATAGAAGCAGAAAGTTTGTCAGTGGCCGGAATACTCAACTGCCCATCTTGACGGTGGAAGTACTATCTGTAAAATTTATCTAGGGAGGCAAAAAGTAAAGATTAGCACGTAAACAGATTATTACACTTTAGAAAAACAATTACAAAATTCGCTCCGCAGCAGCGTCAGCAGGAAGCAGCCTTCCCCCCTTACCATTTTGTTTGGGTAATATGGGACAGGTGGGGGATGGAATTTCCCCCTCTTGAGAACCACTGCCTTAAGGGAACCACTGTGGTCCCGCTCTGTGGTCCAACCTTCTGTCCGCTCTTGCCTGGTTGTTGCCTGGGACCAGGGGCCTCATGTACAAAGACTTGCGTGAATTTCTTACCGCAAATTGGCGTACGAACAAATACAGAAAATGACGTACGCAAAAAAAATCTGGATGTATCAAACCATGCGTACACTGGAATCCATGCACATTTCTTTTGTACATCCCAATCAACATGGAATTGTGACACGCCCCCCAATAAATATGCAAATTCATTTAAATTTGCCCTGCACCGGAGAAGTTTACCTCTCTGATCTATCACAAACCATGACTAAACGGGGAAAGAAGAGGAACTTCACCGAATATGAAGTGGACACGCTCCTGAAGGTAGAGGCGCGGAAAAAATGTTTGTTTGGCACTTTGTGGCATTACGGCAAAGCACAAAATGTCTGAGTAGGATAGTGTGTGTGAAGCTTTAAATGTTGTGGGGTGAGAACAATGCACACTGGCAGAATTATATAATACACCTAAAAATATTATTGTGCAGGACTCCCCATGCCCTCAAAATGACACACCTTCTCTGGCCGATACAGGAGCATTCCCCTGGTTCTGTCCAGGCAGCGCCACTGGCTTTTCAGCTGCCCAATTGCCCTCTCCACGACTGACTGGGTGTGAGAATGGAGAGAATCATTTTACAAAGGTTCTTGATTGTGTAGCTGCTGTTTCCTAAGTAATTTAACAATTACCCATATTTTAAATTAATTATTCTAAGCTGGAAATGTCAAATGCTTTTATTTAAATGCTTTAAATTTGTTGCTTACCAAGAAGCCACCCATCATGCACTCTGCTAGCTTGTAATCTTATCCCAACCATGCAGTTTGTAAGGATGTACGAATCATTGGGTTGATCCAGGCCAATGTGCCACTACGTAAGGCACATTTTTGCATCACAGATTATTTGCACGTTTATGGAATTAAAGTGCTTTCTATCCTACATAAGCAAATCACACCAATTACATTAGGGAAACCAGCTATCACTGCAAACTGAGCTTTAATGTTTGCCTGGTCAACCGCATCATATGGGAACTTTATATACCTAGCTGACATGCAGATGATCCCATCCAAAACAGCTGGCATGGCCCAGCTCAAAGATGACTGGGATATCCCCAACCGGTCTGCCAGTTCTCTTTGAAATGAGCCAGTCGCCAGGAAGCCAAGCGTTGTCAGCACCTGTAAAGGAACTGGCAATGCGCGGCTCCTCGCGTTTCTCTCTCCAAAACTGGACCCAACTCAGCACAAGAGAAACGGCTTATAAGCCAGTCATCATCATCAGCCAAAAAATCATAATTGTCATGGAAAATGCGCTCTCGGCGAATTCGGCCACTAGCAATATCTGCCAGTAATGCCAACGCTGCCATCTCCCAAGAACTCCAGTGCAACATTTAATGCATGTTTATATAATCTAGGCTAGGTGGAAACACGTTGAATGATAATTTCAGTAAGGCAATGAAATTGTCTGATTAATTTACTTTATTTTACACAATAAGGGCTTACTACAATTTGTGCGTAAATTATATCTTAATATCTGAAATATCTTTCAATGCATCACCTGTATGTGTCGCTAATTGACAAACACATTAGAAATTTGCATATTCCTGAAATGAAAGTGTCATGGGTGTACTCACGTTCAAATCACATTTAGTACATCTGACCGTTTGCGTGAAACATAGCGTACGCAATGTTTGTGTACATAAGCACCGTTCGTACATGAGGCCCCTGGGGAGCGGCAGTTCTCAGTATGAAAGACACTGAGTCAGTTACACAGAGAAGCATGCACACTGTGTTCAGCAAGCTGTCAAAGTTTATATAGACAACCAAACAGGTGGAATCAGCAGAGTGGATGCATGTTGCATCCGATATTTTGTGTGTAGTACCTAATGTTGCGTATATACCGATTAATTATGAATTATAAAAAAGAATTATCTTTCTTGAATGCTGGTAGTGATGTTCTGGCTTTGGTTCCACACCACTCCAGAGGTCTGGGACCGGTAGCGATGTTGTAGCTTTTGTCCCACTGAGCTCTACTGATTCCGAATATGAAGCGCTATTTAAGCAGCTTTTATGGGTGTGTTCATAATAAACTTATTGGTCCGTTACACTGCTGGCTATTGGAACTTAATGCATATCATTACTTCTGTCGCAAAAAGGGGTTTTTTCTTAAGAGAAAGAGAGAGAGGAAGTGTTGAAATCACAACATTGCCCCAGGTTCCGTTAACAGATATCGACAAGTTGGCTAGGAAATATATATAAAATATATGGATATGCATACATTCGAAATAACACAGCACACATTAATACCTGGGTATGCCTAGGTCTAAGCCAACATATCACACATTAGTTTAGACCCGAGAGCCTTAACTCCTTCGTTGATGATAGGGGTCCTTCCCCTGGCTGGATTGATGCAAATTTGGTGTCTCTAGACTCTTGCAAAGTTACTTACTTTAGGCTAGATTATTATCCAGTGTCTGTTATGGGGCAAAGGTTCAATGGATCTCTGAAATTCTTAGAGATAAGTATTGATGGTCAGAGAGGAAGTGGCCACTGGGGTTTCAGCGGTAGAAAGTCCAGATAAGATTAGTTCCTCAAATTTATGGGTAGTGGTTCTTCCTGTGCTGTGACTTCAGCATTCCTCAGCAAACGTTAGTGAAAAACCATTTAGTGGAGATCCTCACTTCTTGCTGCAGGTCCCTTTAGGGGACCAAAGATGGATAATGAATCAACTTAGACTCAATGCATGTCCTGTGATTGGGGCCTGTAGGGAGTAGAACAACATCTGCTTCCTCCAGTACAACCAAAATGGCACGATGTCAGCAGCAGGCAAATCAAACAACTAAATACAACTGTAGATTATCAGCATGTTTTAATGATCAATTATGAAATTTTATTGGGTGGCACATTAATGGCTGTTAAGTAGTACATGAGTTTGCAAAAATCTGAATGGTTTCATTAAAGTTTTAGTACACTTCTAAAAATGTTTAGGCTTTCGTAAAACTACATTAGTTTCTTGTCTAGTTTGGAATTACTTTTTCCATCTGCTCTCATTTTCTTTTGAGCTGAAAATGTGGAGGACATTCAATCATTATTTCATCATTATTACTATTGATTTTGGCCACTATATTAGAGGCAGCATCATCTCTTGAGCAATTACAGTTTAGCTATCAGGCCCATTGACTGGATTACATTTGAAGGGCTTAGCAATAAACTGTTATCAGATTCTGCTGATTTCTATAACACAATGAGAGGATTCAAAATCTGGCCATGAACGACCTGAATGACCAGTGCTTTTAAAAATGGCATTAACAATATGAATGCATATGTCAAGATGCATTTAGTAAATATTTTTCAGAGGCAGAAAGGTCTGGTCATTATTCACAGTAGTAGTAGTAGTTTGTTTGTTTCTATGCAATGCTACTTTTCTCTGTCCGCTTGCCCTGACACATGGTCTTTATTGACACACGGTCTTTATTATGACCGTGAATAAAGAACTTAGAGCTCTAAACTCCAAATATTCAATAGTATGCCCTGTCGCTTTCCCATTATGCTGTAAGCAATATCTTCCAACAGTATTGACCATTATACCATGACTTGCAAGATAAACCAAGACTGCAACAAATTCGTGTGCACCCCAGTGGGCATAACATAATTACCCTGTCAAGGAGCAGAATTTTGCTTGTTAATAAATGGAGCTAAATGTGGACATAATTCAAGAAAAGAGCTGCCTGCAGACTCAAGGGACCTGAAGCATCTTGCTAAGAAGAAAATTCCTTTTTCTGTGACTACCCAAGAAGAATTCTGAGAATAAGATTCTAACAGGTAACATTCACCAGATGGAAGCTTTCACACTTTTAAATGTTGTGAGGCAGTGAATAAAAATTTCAGTAATATATTCAGAAAAGAACAGATAATCATGTTATTTGATATTGTACACACAAAGTACACACTTTGATACTGTAGATGGAGGGGATCTTGCAATGTTTCATTCATTGTATATTTGCTAATTGCTGCATACTGTATTTCAAATACAAATAATGATCACTATCAATGATCACTATCACTGATAATGTTGAGCAGACAAATTAATAAATAATAATAAATAGTGTTAATAAATAATGTTTAAAAATGTAATTAGCTTTGAGGTTAATGTGAATTTTCTTCTAAGAAGCCAAAGGGTAATAATGCATAGTATTTAAGCAGATACACTTATTCAGATCAAGGTACAGTAGTGAAAATATACTTACTGTATTTTCTGGACTATAGAGCGCACCTCAATATAAGCTGCACCTACAAAGTTTTTTTTATTTTTTTTTTATGGAAAATGCCGCACCGGACTAAAAGCTGCATATATCTACTAAACTGAATACAGCGAGTCCCTGCTTAATGACGGGTCTGGTTAACGATGGACATGAGTTATGACCAACTTTTTTAATCTTGCGTGGTGCACAGAGGAGCAGTGGCAGCACAGTGGAGTGTTGTGTACGATAAGCTGAGGCGATCTCTCTTTCTCATGCTGTATGCACGCATGAGAAAATTGTTCGCTTTTTCTATACTGTATTTACGATCAAAGCGTAAAGGTCACGCTTAACGACGAAAACTGCTTTACGATGGACTTTTCAGTCTCTAACCCCGTCGTTAAGCGGGGACTCACTGTACATTGAACTGATGTAGCATTTCATGTGTCGAATTCCGACTCCCTTCGTTTATCCGCGCATAAAGACGTTACAGATTATATTGTCGATTTATGTTTCTATGCATAAATAAGAGCTAGACATTAATTATCAATCACAACAAACGGCACGGCATTATCTATGTCCAAAGCCACACTGACTCAAGGGTGTTAATTATTTTAAATAAAATACACACTGGCTATACCAAAGTTCACCTCTGACCATGACTTCGCAGTATTACAGCAGTATTATGTCTAAATATCTAGTTAGGACAAAACTGGAGTGCTCAGTGAACTAAGTTATAATCATTGTAACTAGGGGTGACCTGCAATAGTCGCTAATTCAACTATAGTCGACTATACCCCCTAGTCGACTATGAACGTCATAGTCGAATGTACCATTCTAACTGCATGGGGGTACCCAAGGATGCAGCTAAGCATTAGTTGTTACATGAAATGTCTTTGTTTTCGTTATATATAGCCTTTTGTCAAATAAAATCATCCTAATTTCTGTTAATAAATATTTAAAAATGATGTTTGAGCATTAACAATAGGCATCTTCCTTACTACACATTAATAAATCACACCCTGCAGTTGCACAATCCAAACGAGCGGAGCTGAACATGCTACAGAATATGCGCAGCATCTGCCGAGATTATAATGGCTACTAAAAAACTTCAAAAGTATTTTGAAAAAGATAAAGATGAATCAAACAAAGTAAAGTGCAAGTTATGTCATCAATGTCTTTCATTTGGCACGACAACAACCAACATGGCATACCATTTAAAACGTGTAAGAAAAAAAAACGCGAAAAAAAAACGTTTGTCGTTTCAGTCCTGTCGTCTCGTCGCGGTGCATCTCGGCAAGTAGGCCTATAAACATTTTTTGTTGTTTGCTTTTAAACCCTGTTACTTGAACCTTTCCTTGTATTTTTTTGCTGTTGTGTGGCAATTTTTTTACATTTTCAGGCAGGCATATTTTACTTAAAATATTTTTGACATTTTGCACAGACAAAACTAGAGTGCTCAGTGAACTTATAATCATTGTAACTAGGGGTGACCTGCAATAGTCGCTGATTCGACTATAGTCGACTATACCCCCTATGCGCAATGCGCACTGACGGTTAACGTTCTCTAACGTTTCATAAAAAAATAAATAAGTAAATAAATAAAAGCTGAATAAAGCCAACCTACCGTGTTTAATCATTTATCTGAGTGTTTTCGGTTTATACTTTGAAGAGGAAAAAAGTCCTGAATGAGAACGGGATCCTGTTTAAGGTGCTCAAAAAAAAAATAATAATAATAAACCCGATTCGACTATTAGTCAACTAAAGGGAAAAGCTGACGAATCAGATTCGACTATGAAAATCCTTAGTTGAATACACCCCTAATTGTAACTCCCGAATATCATCTGTAGTGTCTTTATGCGTGTGCAAACGAGGGGACTCGGAATTTGGCACAACACATGTCGGTTTGAAAAAAAATTCACCGTCGCCTGCTGCTTGCATGTGCTAAATGAAATTGATCACTTTCTTTATTGATTTACAACTTTGACCTACCACCTGATTCACTTTCTGCTCTGGCCCCTGACGGGTGAAGAAAAATGTACAAATAAGCTGCACCTCAGTATAAACCGCATGGTTCAAATCGTGGGGGAAAAAAGTAACTAGCCCTAGCGGCTTTTATTGCGGAAAATACGGTACATGATCCGGAAAATACGGTACAGGATCAGGTTGGCACTGTGTAAGACGGCTGCCTCTCCAGTAGCTCTTACTTTTAGCTTCGTTTTTTAAATCTTTTCTGCACTTTTCTACCCTTTTGCTCTTCTTGTGACGACGTATTGTGCTTCTACGAATATATCCTATGAATATTTGCAGCTCTAAGATGCAACCAGGAGCCAGTTCACTCACTTATATCAGACAAGATCTACTGGTGCTGAGAACAAGGAGACGATCCAGAGTACGACACCCCATACCGGCGGAACTAAACTGAATTAGTTGTAGAGGTCTGATGACCCGTAGAGGAAGACCTGCAAGTAGGGAATTGCAGTAGTCCAGCTTTGAGATTACTAGAGACTGCACAAACACTTGAGTAGCTTCCTGTGAAAGGAAGGGTCGTATTCTCCGTATGTTGCAGAGGAGAAATCTGCAGGATCTGGTCAGCTTTGAAACATGTGTTGAGAAGGACAACTCGTTGTCCAACGTTACACTCAGGCTTCGAGCAGTTTCTGATGGTGTTAACAAGATGTTCTCAAAGGAAACTGTGAGGTCGTTGTGTGGGTTTGGGGTTCCTGGAATACTATAAGGGGGTTCCTATACTATACTATACTAAAAGATACTATAGTATGAGTAGGTATAGTGTATACAGTATATTTGTATAGTGCCAAATAAAGTCCAAATGCAATTGGACTTGACAGTACTGCTGATGCCAATTCAAGATGCATAATTAGCCAAACAACACTGATAAGGACCAATTGCAGCCACAAAAGAAATAATGCTAAGCTAAACCGAAATGAACAAACTAAATAAAAATAGAAACTAATGAAAATTATAAAAATATAATAATATTGGTGCATGAATGCATCCTCAGTGATATCCAGTCTCTCATTTCCATTTAACTTTACCTTTACTGTGGTAACTTTTTTTATTATTTGGTAAATTTTGAGACAGGAACATTTGAGAATGAGTGCTAGGATGACATATTTAAAGACAAGGTTTGTATCATTGCTGTTTTCTCCCCATGTTTTGTGTTTCAGGGTATTTGGGTCATATGGCCCCTCCCCATTAAAAATGCAAAATACTTTTTAATGTCACGTTCATACGGCAGGGAAGTTTATATACTCTTTTCAAATTAAATGGCTGTATCAGTTTCTATATCACCTTGGTTCTAATTAACATAATTCTATTCACTTGTGGTTGTGACCTTTGCTATCCTTCTTCTTCATATGAATATATGGGCTAGGTGAACAGTGTGTGAATTAGATTGAATTAGATCACTTTTACTACAAAGATATTTAGAATTTTTAACATAACATTTTATGTTTCATAGTTGAGAAAGTATAACAATTTCCTGAAGGATTGTAGCTTGGAATAATTTGTCCACAGATACTCAAGTTTGTGTTGAGTGATTTGTTTTTTACTTGACAGTGCTTTGGATCTCTTGCATATTATCTCTTGTTCTGGCTGCTTTGTTCTCTGAAATTCTAGAGCATGTGATATCCACTGGCCTTGATTTGTAAATTAACTCTATTTGCCTATGTTTAACAGCTGAATGTTCTTATGAAGCAAATGTTTTGAACTATATTGTAATTATTTATTTCTGGTTGTGAAGCAGGTCTTTTTCAGGCAGGCAGGAGACTTTGTGTTCCACATAAATGCATATTTAAATATTTGTTAATGAAGTCACTTAAACTGCTACCCATAACATTTAACTAATTCTAAACATGGCTAAACGTTCTCCTAAACAGCATTTAAATGTGTGTTTATTTTATTTTATTTTTAATTTCGAACTTTAAAGGAAACAGTGACATTGAACGCTATCAAATGGCTAATAAGAAAATCCCATTCAAATATACCCGGCCGGTCGAAGATTGGCTACACGAGAAAGGTAACTTTTACAACAATGTGAATAACATTTACATATTTTTATTGTCATGCTGTTTTAACAAGAACTGGCCTAACAAGCCATAATTCCCTAACTTAAAAATGTCCCTATTTGTGTAGTTCTTGGCCTATAATTTCATTTGTTATCTTCAATAAATTTGCCAGTTAAAGGGACTGAGTTCTAAAAAATATCAGAAAAACACAGACATTCCTAATTACAATCATAGCACCATAGAATTTTTCTATAAAATAGTCTCTGTAAGCTTATCATTGGTTATGGTGTATTTAAATGTTTCTCTTTTATCATATTTGACATTTATTAATTACAAATAAAATGATAGCAACATCTCTACAGTTGAAAACTAATAAAAAACAATGTTACAATGGGGTATAATGTTGGGTAAATTTAGTAATGAAGACCTTATAATAAAATGGTAATAAAATGTTTATAAAATAAAAATGGTCACTGTGACGGGCAGGGTGAGTGAAATTAAATGGAAACGATCATGCCAAGTCTCAGGGAAAAAGGATGGTTTAATGAAGAGAGTGCGCAAACCAAAAACCCGTGAGTTGATCCGAATTAAGGATATAATAACCAGCGATCAACTGGTACAAAGACAAGACACATATAGACAAACAAACGACCCTCAGGTGAAACGGATCACGGGCTCCGCCCACCTGAGGGACGCACACAACGCAACACTAGACAGGACAGCTGCCACTGTAAACGGGGGTGACCAGTAGGGGGCCCTACGTACCGTGACATTCACTGCTTAAATTATTAATTTAAAGTTCCTTTAACACTAATTAAAGTCTCTGGAAGTTCCAAATAGTGGTACTACATGCATGTATCAACATATTACTTTGATGTGTCTGAAATGTGTATTTGTCCTTGTCGTTCATGCACAATGCAATATAATTGTGAGTATCACTGTCTTAATCAGGCCACACTGGTTTTTTTGCTGTTTATAACACCCCCCCACCCCCACCCCAACCAACACACACAAACACACACTATTTGTCTACAAACCGGATTCCAAAAAAGTTGGGGCACTAAACAAATTGTGAATAAAAACTGAATGCAATGATGTGGAGGTGCCAACATCTAATATTTAATTCAGAATAGAACACAAATCACAGATTAAAAGTTTAAACGGAGAGAATGTATCTTTTTAGGGAAAAATATGTTGTTTTGAAATTTCATGGCATCAACAAATCCCACAAAAGTTGGTACAAGGCCATTTTTACCACTGTGTGGCATCCCTCCTTCTTCTTACAACACTCAACAGACGTCTGGAGACAGAGGAGACCAGTTTCTCAAGTTTAGAAATAGGAAGTGCTCTGTCCAGTGCCGTCTGTCCAGGGGGGCGCTCGCGTGCATGCGTTTTTTGTTTGTTTGTTTTTTTTACAAATGAACAATTAATAAATGTGAAAACAAGCAAAGTCCACATAATCATAATTTCACTGTTTAATAATATTAGTCAAGTTTATAATTATTACAATAACAACACACGACACCTATCATCCCCCCCCCCCCCCCCCCCACGCAACTCCGCACACCTCGCGTTAATGGCGGAGGCGTTTATACTTGGCACGTCACATTCTTTGCAGTGTTCTCTGAAAAGATATGTGGTAGTATAAAGAAACACCCCTCAAAAACTGGGGAATCAACATTTACCTGACGGATTTTAATGTTGCTTTGTGTTGCAGGTTTGATAATTGCAAGAATTAAGGCTAAAGTACTTAAAAATGCTTGAAATTGTATTTCGTTGACAAGAGACTGAACAGTTTTCTTGTATTACGTTAAGCCTCTTGTAATTCCAGGGCGAAACATGAGAGAACGTGAAGATGTTAAAGATTGGGTGTTTTGAAAATAAACAACAATTAAATAATGTGATGATAAGGCGAATTATCTCAAATCATTTCGAGTATGTGTATAAACATTTTACTCAATTAAGTTTAAGGTGCTGGGAAATATTGAAATGGACCTTGAAAGTGCCGTTCCAATGCTTTAATTCCACCTTGTAATGGTGTATGAACCCGGCAAACATAACTGTTCATTGCACTGAAGCGCGGCAAACATAACTGTTCATTGCACTGAAGCGCGGCACGTGCAAAGTTACAAAATTTGAGAGGTGCACAACCTCACAAAGCAATGGGCGGAGCCACCACGATTACATCATTTTCGGCCGCGCCGGTCGCAACGAGTCAAGTATAAACAGTATAAAACTGTTTCTCTGTGGGGGAAAAAGACAACATCACAGGGTGAGTGACATTTCCCAGTAAAAATGTCAAAAAGACAAAAGTCCTCTGGTGCCCAGGGCAGAAAAAGGAGAAAAGAGAAGGAAGAAAGGCGGAAAAAAAACCAGAGGTAATATAATATGGTGAATTAACACTATACTGTATGCTGTAAAAGTTTTCTTCAGAAAGGTAGTTACTAGCTAGCAAGTGATATCGTCAGTTACCCCCTTCCCTAAACTCATTAAACAATTTTGAAAAGACCTCATACCATCCCTATTTTCACTAAATAAGCAGGTCTTAATCCTCGTTGATTAGAGACTCTACAATAAGCAGAAACTTCAGATGTCGCTAGTGTAATCGCCTTCTATCTTCTCTTTTGTATTTTTTTGGATTTGGCAAAATTAAAGTGGTAACTGAGTCGGGACTTTTCTAGCACCTGCTCAATTGTAATTGAAAGGTGCTTAGTTTTAATATGAGAATGCATGTTTGATGTGTTTCCATCTTTGGCTGGGAGTTTATGTAAGTAGATATTACACACTGACTCATATAGGTTTGCTGGCTCTCCTTTTTATTTGAAACAAATCCAAAATGCTGCCAATCTGTAGCAGTGGTGTTTTCCTTTGAAACCAGCTTGCTTGACAACTAACAGTCATTGTCATTGTGGCTTTTTCCCCTCGGTATAATCTTAGTGAACGATGCCACTCCATAACCAATCAGTGAGCTCCAACTGCTGACCCCGCCCACAGATATTTTTAATGGATGCGCAAAATGTCTTAAATGCCCCATACCCCCCCCCCCCCCCCCCCCCCCCAAGTACAGATTTGGCACGTTGCATCACATCACATGGTTAATATACTGCCACAATTTTACAATACTGTCATCATACTGCCCAATCCTAGTAGGTGCTATTATTAGCTTAGCTGAGCAAGTTTTTTTTTATATTAAACCTCTTTTCATTTCAGATGCACTTTTGAAATAATAACAGTGTTGCAGTAGGCAAATTGCACTGGTGGTAGTTGTTGTTTAAAATGTTTTAAATTTATTATTAATATTTAAGTTGTTCTCTACACTACTTTATGTAAAATAATTTTAAAATATTTTTTGTGCAACACTTTTATATTTATTTCTAATATTCATAATTCATTTGCTTTTTATTTGTTTTTTTAATACTGATACAATCAACTTGATGATTGATGATGCAAGGGCATCAACCAAAAATCTCACCTAGGGCACCACATTGGTCAGGGCCGGCTCTGCAAACATGCATACACTAATGACAAATCAGAATTCAATAAACACTTAGGAAAGGGGAGGCATACCTCAACTTGTAAAGGTAACGCACAAAAAATACTATGACAAGAAACACCTGGAGACAATAATTAGAAGGACAGGCAGAACAGGGGCGTGGAACTAAAAAATAATTACAACTCGGTAGGAAGGACAAAGAAAATGGGAAAAAAACACATTATTGTTACATACAATAACTATGTTGTTCATTCATAACCGGTTTGTTAATGACATGAAATGCACATGTTCCAAAAAAGCTACAGTATGTTTTACATTTGTGACTTCAAAATATATATATACAGTTAAAAACTTTTGCCAATATGGTGAACAATTATATACACTCATTTCGCTGTTCTAATATTCTGTACACTCTGTACACATTGCTGTATACACATATATGCTGTGTATGGTATGTTAGAATGTTGCATGCGACTGCTGTTCTGATTTTGATTTGTCCGTAGGTCGACAACTCACTATCTTCAATACCCAAGCCACAATCTCAGTAGGTGGAACTGATCGCAAGCGTTCATACCAAGGGCAGCTCTCTGGGCTCTACTACAATGGGCTGAACATTCTTAATATGGCCGCAGAGGGTCATGCTAACATCAAGGTGAATGGCAGTGTGAGACTGGTAGGTGATGTGCCTACCAGTCGAAGCCCTTCGCGCACTACCACATCTATTCCACCTGAGATGTCCACCACCTTCATAGAAACCACTACTACCCTATCAACAACCACAACACGAAAGCAGCGCTCTCCACCCACCATTCAGGTAATGAAAGCTAAATCTCTTATGATTTGGCATATTATGATTTCTCTTCTAAAATATAATAAAATGTCATTTACATTAAACTTAAGGATATTAAAGGCAAAATGTTCAGACCCAGTCTATTGCTGCCAACATTGGCAAAAAACCACGTTTGTTTGTAGTATTTTTATTATCTTTTTGTAACATTCAAAAGCTGCTTATTTTGCTATTTATTTGTGTAGGAAAATTGTCTCCACTTACAAGTCAAGTCAAAGTCAAATTTATTTATATAGCACTTTTCACAACACACGTTGTCACAAAGCAGCTTTACAATCATATGGGTCCTGAAGTACAGCTCTTCAGGGTTGTTATTGAAAAGTGTTGAGCCAAAAATGGGTACTGTTACGGTACAGACCCTGACTTCTCCCCTTGGACACGTAAAAAAATTCTTGGTGACGGGGGGGTTGCGAACGTATTTGGGCATCTGCTGTCTGTTTATTGTTGCCATAGATGCAATCCCCTGCCTTGTCTTGAGATCGCGGTGCGCGATTTCAAAATAAGAGCGGATAGCGCGATTATAAAAAATTATTTAAAAAAAACAGCTCGCGGGCCAGAAACATGAGTATGGGGGTCTAGGGTAAATATGATGCCATAAAAATGCAAATGATGCAGTGCAAACTTCCACTCCTTTTTCTTTGACTTGTTGAAACTCTTGTTGTAGTTTATTGTGCCCATGCCCCACATCCTATACAGTTAACAAAGGTAATGAGACAAAACAAAACAAAAGTAGGTCAAATAAGAATAAGAGTTGTAAACCTGGGGAAAAGAAAATGAGAGAAAAGGCACTTAAAGAAAAGCTTAAAATTACCATATGACCTTAGCTTAGAGTTCACCAGCTCCTGTTCCTAAAATAATTAATCTTGTAGACCTTCTTGGAAAAAGAGAAGACCTCCACTTCAGTCCCTAGGAGAGTTCATGTGGACACTGAAATCACGAGGTATTTGCAGGATTGCAGGAACCCTCGATTTGCACCAACACTGCCTAGTGGAGGGGAAATCAAGTTCGATTCTCTCTTCTGTCAAAGGTTTCCAGAAAATACAGTTGAACCACAGAACTTGACCACCTCAGTACTCGACATGTTCAACGCAAAATTTTGAAAAAATTTTCTCTATCTCTGAGCTCGAACAAACCTACAGAATCCAACCAGACACGTGACTTTTGTAAACAAAATACAGTTCGTGCTTTGGTCACATGCCGCTAGTCGGCATTTTTGTTCAATGGGTTTTAAACCTGCTGTATGTTGTTTTTTGTACTGTTTTAGACAAAAAAACATGGGTCCCAAGAAAGACATAGCAGAAAAGCAGAAGAGGAAAACAGTAATTACAACAATAGAGCTGAAAAAGGCGATCATAGAGAAGTATGAAAAAGGCATTCATGGGACAGTCTTAGCATTGGAATTCAACTTGATGGTTGAGAACGGATGAATTAATTTTCAGTTATTTCTTATAGGTAAAATTGATTTGGGGTTCTACTGTATACTGTATGACCGTATGCACAATGAGCACTCCTTCGGAGCATGTATTCAGGACAGCAGGCAACATTATGACATTGTTTAGATCCTCCCCCTGGCAGTTCCGCAACACGGCGGTGCATAAATATCTATATTCTAATCTGTTTTAATTAATATTTCTATGCAAAGACATCTTAGAAACGTGGTTCAAAACATTTCATGAAACTGAAGTCTGGCCCTTTAATTTTGGCCATAGTAGAAGTTATAAACCAATGAAGCGTGCCTACATTTGATTTTTACGTTCGTAAAGATTTACACCTGACACTCCACTCATGTGACTGGGAGACTTGTCATTCACTATATGACCAATACATCATCATGACATCACTAGTATCTATAGGAAGAAGGCAGAATCTTCTGTTCTCATTCAGCATCTGCTTAGCTGGCGAGCTTTTTGCTGGTGAGCTGATTTGTTTTGAAGAAATTTTTTTGCTGTGCAACACCTTCTACTAGCTAGCTACATAGGTAATGTAGCAATTTACAGTACATAGCAGTAATGAATGTAGCTTGAAATCCTGAGGGGTTTGATGAAGAAGCATAAAATATGGATGGCTAAATGAATGCTATTTTACAGTATTGCTCACTATAATAGCGGACGTACGAGCTAGGTTCAGATTTAGGCACGAAGTATGTTACTTGCTAGCTAGCTAATGCTAGCAATCATGTAGATCAGTGATTCTCAACTGGTGGGTCGCAACCCAAAAGTGGGTCGCGGACACGTTCTTGGTGGGTCGCGGACATTTTGTTAAAAAAAAAATTTAAAAGTCTACTCTTCAGATTTTGTACTCGTCTTTTATCTTGAAAAAAGGCAGAGGCACATGCCACAGCTCCAGACTGCGACTAAAATGGTCGCAATCGCGACCATAAATGAGTAGGCTAATAAAATTATTTCACTCGCCAGTGGCGACAGGTGATACAAGAGCATTATATTTTATGGGTGAAGATTTTTTGTCATTGGAAAAAAATCCACAATTTTCTTTTGAGGTTGTATTTCAAAAGTTAACCGATATGCTGTAGTTCCCACTCTCATGTTCGCTCTGCCCATTAACAAAAGCAGGAATCACCAGCGTGACTCGCAAAGTAGCGGAGCCAAGCTGAAACTTTAGCACTAAGCGTCAGCTTGTTGAAAATAGCGAAGCCAAAAATATTGGATTTTTTTCACACAGTCTACATTTCTGTCGGACCATAAGAGGACACACTCCTTTCTAACTGTACATAGTTTTAAGTTCATTTTAATGGGATCAAAAGTCACTAATATAGCTGTTACGACCTATCTAGGCTCTAGGCCGTAACAGGGGTGTGAAGGGGTGGAATATGGATGACACAGTGATTCAAGAAGATGTACATACTATGAAACTTGGTAAAGTTCATTTCACGTTCGCATATTCGGAATTCTTTCTTCAATACCTTTAAGTTAAAAGTACCAAAATATGCAAATTCTTATTTCTGGCACCCAAGACAAACATCTACAACTTTGTTTATATCAGGAATATATGTATTTTAAACATGTTATTTTAAATATACTCCTGTCACCGCTGCAACGTCCAAGGCACCGTCTACAAATGACCTTAACACGGAAGCAAGTGGAGGTCGTAAAGGCCCCAGAGCACTGCGCACTCTGTTTTTTGCAATAATTTCAATAGCTTTTAAACGGTCCATCTAAGACCATCAAAGAAGTTGGATTACATAAAGTTAATCTTTAATAACAACATACAACTAAAAGATGGGTATTTATACCTTGCACCAATGTGTGGTGGTCAGTTTTTGTCAAATATTTCAATAGCTTTTAAATGGGCCATCATAATTCCACAAAACAAGGTTGTTGATTAGGATGCACTTAACTATAACTTGTTTTATGCTCTTATGATGGACATTTTAAAAGCTATTTAAACATTTGACAAAATGTGCACTTAATATTTATACAACTTGTTTTTATCTTATGAAGAATCGTTTAAAAATTATTTAAATCTTTGCAGAAAAAAAGAGTGCGCAGTGCTCCGGGGCCTTTACGACCACCACTTTTGTCCATGTTAAGGTCATTTGTAGATGGTAATAGTAGTACATTTAAAACATGTCTAATTCCGAATACGCGAACATGAAACCAACTTAACCACAGTTACAAGGAAGAGAAAACATCAGTCATGTTGGACGACAGAGATCCTAAATAACAGCTGACCTGATGTGAGTGCTTATTAGTTTATATTATGGCACCTAGAAAAAGTTATTGGCGCCTGATTTTTTCCTTTTAGGACCTACTGGCTCCTTGAGTAATTTTTAGTATGTAGCCCAGCATGAGAACCATCTTGTTGCCATGGTAACCACCAATTGTTTACCCTTTTAATTTGTTATAACATTTGTACTGTATAAAACTGGGTCGCGACTTAATGACAATGAGAAAAAGTGGGTCCCGGGCTGAAACCAGTTGAGAACCCCTGATGTAGATAATGGTGATGGAGATAAGGGAGCTTGAGATCCTGAGGGGTTCGATTTCTTTGATGAAAGCAAATACGAAAATAAAGGATTGGCTAAATGAATGTTATTTTAACACTATAATACTGGATGTACATAGCTAGGTTCACCTTTAGGCACGATGTGTGCTACTAGCTAGCTAGTTATCTGGCTAGCTAGAAGCAGCTTCTGTCCAAAATTCATGTAATTGGTTCATTATAAAATAGTCATGATTTCGTTTTTGACTATATATATATATATATATATATATATATATATATATATATATATATATATATATATATATATATATACACATATATATATAATATATACACACATATATATATATAATATATACACACATATATATAATATTATAATATTATATAGCATTGATAAAATAAGTTAATCCTAAGTCAATATTAAACTGTGTCAGAATCTCTGATTGGAGCTGGAAGACTATTCCAAAACTGAGGGGGTTTAAAGGGGTGTCAAACTCATTTTCACCGTGGGCCACATCAGCATAAACGTTGCCCACTTATAACTGTAACTACTCCTAATCTTTAATGTTAAATGACATATACTATATATTACATATATATATTTGCATAGATGTAAAAAATATGTTTGCTTGTTGCATATACAGTGGGTTGCAAAAGTATTCATACCCCTTGAACTTTTCCATATTTTGTCACATTACAACCACAAACATAAATATATTTCACTGGAATTTAATGTGAAAGACCAACACAAAGTGGTATACAATTGTGAAGTGGAAGGAAAATTATACATGAATCAAAACATTTTTTACAAATAAAAAACTAATAAGTGCGACGTGCAAAAGTATTCAGCCCCATTTTCCCTGAGTGCAACCAATTGCATTCAGAAGTTGCCTGATGACTGCTAATGACTCAAAAGGGTCCACCTGTGTGTAATCTAATCTCAGTACAAATACAGCTGCTCCGTGACGGCCTCAGATGTTGGTTAAGAGAATATTGGGGAGCAAACAGCATCATGAAGTCCAAAGAACACACCAGACAGGTTAGGAATATGGTTTTGATGAAGTTTAAAGCAGGCTTAGGTTATAAAAAGATTTCCCAAGCTTTGAACATCTCACGGAGCACTGTTCAATCCATCATCCGGAAATGGAAAGAGTATGGCACCACAGTAAACCTGCTAAGACAAGGCCGTCCACCTAAACTTACAGGCCGAACAAGGAGATCACTGATCAGAGAGGAAGCCAAGAGGCCCATGGGGACTCTGGATGAAATGCAGAGAGCCACAGCTCAGGTGGGGGAAACTGTCCACAGGACAACAATTAGTCGTGCACTACACAAATGTGGTCTTTATGGAAGAGTGGCAAGGAGACAGCCATTGTTAAAAGAAAACCATAAGAAGTCCCGTTTGCAGTTTGCCAGAAGCCATGTTGAGGACACAGCAAACATGTGGAAGAAGGTGCTTTGGTCAGACGAGACCAAAATTGAACTTTTTGGCCACAATGCAAAACGCTATGTGTGGCGGAGAAATAACACTGCACATCACTCTGAAAACACCATCCCCACTGTCAAATATGGTGGTGGCAGCATCATGCTCTGGGGGTGCTTCTCTTCAGCAGGGACCGGGAAGTTGGTCAAAGTTGATGGGAAGATGGACGGAGCCAAATACAGGGCAATCTTGGAAGAAAACCTGTTGGAGTCAGCAAAAGATTTGAGACTGGGGCGGAGGTTCACCTTCCAGCAGGACAACGACCCTAAACATAAAGCCAGAGCTACAATGGAGTGGTTTAAAAAAAAAGAATATTCATGTGTTAGAATGGCCCAGTCAAAGTCCAGACCTAAACCCAATTGAGAATTTGTGGCAAGATCTCAAAACTGCTGTTCACAAAATAATGGAAAAGTTCAAATAATGGACAAAATATGGAAAAGTTCAAGGGGTATGAATACTTTTGCAACCCACTGTATATATATATTGACATATATTGGGGGATGCAGAGACATTTACAGCATTTACAGTACTGAGCACCACCACAGCTCAGTACTCAAATCAACATATCTCACTTGAACAGAGGTAGCAGGGACAGAAAGGCGCTTTGGCAAGTTGAGACAGCAAAGGATATCGGGAGCAGTGTGGGGATGCTAATATGCTAATATGTGGACAAGCTAATATTCTTAAAAATCAATCAATCAATCAATCAATCAAAGTTTATTTGTATAGCGCTTTTCACAACACATGTTGTCACAAAGCGCCTTACAGGATTTAAAAGGTTAACAATACTACGGGTCCAGAACCCTAATGAGCAAGCCAAGGGCGACAGTGGCGAGGAAAAACTCCCTAAGGTAGTGGGGAATAGGAAGAAACCTCGGGAGAACCAAGACTCAAAAGGGAACCCATCCTCCATTGGGCGGCCCGTTAACACACAGATTACACAAAATACAGACAAATACACAAGTCACACACAAATCACACAATCAGACTAAGTAAAGGAAAAAATGAAAGTTCTGGGTTATGATATTGTCACTGTAAATGTCTGTTGATGAACGCCAGGCTTTCATTCCGTGTCGGAGCAGCGATGCTGGTATTGTAGGCTCCGACTGCAATGTTACTCTCCAGGTGAACCTCGGAGAAAAGATACGAGATGTAGTAAATATGTAACAGATTAATCAAAGGCCAAACTAAACAGATGAGTCTTTAATCGAGTTTTAAACGTTGAGACTGTGTCTGAGTCCCGAATAGAGGCAGGAAGATTATTCCACAATTGTGGAGCTTTAAAAGAAAAGGCTCTTCCACCTGCTGTGATCTTTTTGATCCTAGGAACAGTTAATAACCCTGCGTCCTGCGAGCGAAGTGAACGCGCTGGGTTATATTGTTCAATAAGTTCACTAAGATAGTCTGGAGCTAAGCCATGCAGCATTTTATATGTTAATAAAAGTATTTTATAGTCAATACGGAATCTAATTGGCAGCCAGTGTAATGACGATAGTACGGGACTAATGTGATCAAACTTTTTAGTTTTTGTTAAAACTCGTGCTGCTGCGTTCTGAACCAGCTGGAGTTTGTTTATCGATTTACCAGAACATCCAGCTAGGAGACTGTTGCAATAATCTAAACGAGAGGATATGAATGCATGGATTAGTTTTTCTGCATCACTAATATTTAATATGTTTCTAATTTTGGCAATGTTGCGCAAGTGAAAGAACGCTACCCTAGTTATATTATTAATATGTGTATCGAACGAGAGATCTGGGTCTATTGTGACGCCCAAGTTCTTTACCTCTGCGCTGGGGGTTATAGTAAAAGAATGTAGATTCAATGCTGCATTATGTATCTTGTCTCTCGCAGCCCTAGACCCAACTATTATCAATTCTGTTTTATCGGCATTTAGTGCTAGAAAGTTACACGCCATCCAATGTTTTATCTCTTCTACACATTTCTCAATCTTACTGTTTGCGCCTAAATCATCAGGTTTTGCTGATAAATATAGCTGAGTGTCGTCTGCGTAGGAATGGAAACTGATGTCATGCTTATGCATAATTTCGCCTAAGGGTAACATGTACAGTGTGAATAGAAGTGGTCCTAGGATAGAAAATGAACATGGCAGTGTAGTTGCAACAAATTCAGTGACATACTTGGTCAGGCTCTGTTTGAAACAACTTAACTGATGCAGTCTACCATAAAACCCTTCACCTATGAAACCCCTGGATCTGTACCTTTATCTAAGGGGGCATATTAGTTATCAAAAGCTAAACTAATTAAGTGGGTTTTCAACCTAGTCTTAAAGATTGAGACTATGTAAGAGTCCCGGACGCATTCTGGAAGATTATTCCAAAGCTGGGGGGCCTTATAATGAACTTCCCCCTGCGGTTACCTTATTAATTGTTGGAAATAATAAGAGGCCAGCACCCTGTGATCTTAGTGGACGTGGGGGTTCATAATAGGTAATAAGTTCCTGGAGATAATCAGGAGCAAGCCCGTGCAGTGATTTATAAGTCAATAGAAGAATTTTTAAATCAATATTTTGAATTTAACTGGGAGCCAATGCAGGGCTGATAGGACTGGTCTGATATGATCAAATTTTTTAGTTCTAGTCTGAACTCTGGCTGCGGCATTTTGAACAATTTGAAGTTTATTTAGATTCCTATTTGAGCATCCTGACAGTAATGAGTTACAGTAGTCTAATCTGGAGCTAACAAAGGCGTGCACCAATTTTTCTGCGTCATCCTGTGATAATGCATTTCTTAACTTGGCAATGTTGCGGAGATGTAGAAAAGCTATCCTAGTAGTATTATCTATGTATTTATCAAATGATAGGTCCGAGATTTTTGGCTACTGTGCAAGGTGTAATTGGGTAGTCTGTGAGATTAAGCATTAGATCTAGTATTTTCTGTCTTGCGGCCTTTGGGCCCAGAAGGAGAACTTCTGTTTTGTCCTCATTAAGTAGGAGGAAGTTTAGAGACATCCAGCATTTAACATCTCTTACACAGGCCTCAATTTTTCCTAAACTGTGTTTGTCATCGGGTTTGGCTGATATATAAAGTTGAGTGTCATCTGCATATCAGTGAAAATTGACACAATGTTTGTTTATAACTGTGCCCAATGGTAGCATATATGATGTAAATAATAGTGGTCCTAAGATGGAGCCTTGCAGGACCCCATATTTCACTTTTGTACGTTTGGACGGAATAGTATTGAGCTCTACAAACTGATAGCGATTAGTTAAGTAAGAGTTAAACCATGAAAGGGCTGTGCCTGAGATTCCAACCCAGCGTTCTAACCTTTCTAGCAAGATCCTGTGATCTATTGTGTCGAAAGCTGCACTAAGATCAAGAAGCACTAACAGAGATACATAGCCTTGACCTGAGGCAAGGAGGAGATCATTTGTTACTTTGACTAGGGCTGTTTCAGTACTGTGGTGGGACCTAAATCCAGATTGGAACTTTTCAAATATGTGATTCCTATGCAGATATAAGCATAATTGCTGGGCTACAGCTTTTCCTATAATCTTGGATATAAATTATGTGTTTTTCTTTCTACCAGCCAAATGAGTGAAGAGGACTGCTTTGTGATAGTTCATTTTATTCTTAGACAGTTCTCTTTTCTTCTTAACCTACTTCAATAAACAGATCTGCTTAGAAATTCTGTATTACTGATTTCTCTGCACCTTGACCACCCATGCCTCATGCCTGTTCCACTGCTATGTTACTACTAATCATGCCTTTTCTATTTTTATGCTGCCTTGGTACCAAATACCAGTGTGACTTGTTCCTTTACAAGCCTCTTTCCTCAATCTAATTTTTGGTATCTTTTTGACAGCTCACATTGATTTTGATTTTGACAACCGGAACAATACCCTCTGCTGGATACTGTTGCCTGTCATTTATTTTCCTCTGCGTTCAGCTGTTCTCCGCTATCCTTGTCATTATTTCACCTTATATCACCTCATGTAGTCTTTTTCTGAAATATCATGGGCACCATTCCCAATTCTGTTTTTCCTGGCAAATTTAAAAGTTAACCTCCATCTCACATCTTCTCTACCATTAGCACATTCTTCTTATGATGTTGTGATGTTTTCTGGCCCTTCCTTGTTCATTGCATAGTGTCTTTGCTTTGTTAACCTAGGTAACTTGCAATTTTTATTTATGTCACTAGCATGAAGTAGAAGTTAGACGTAACTCCTTGTCCTAGCCTTATCTTCTACATGTTTACCCTCACAAAATGGAGTTATGTAGTAACTGTACTCTGGAAGAGGGAATAGACCTGAAACTTGTTCTTTCTAGTTACTATATATAATTAATTTAAGTGACATTTTAAGTTTATTTGCTTCCCCTGTTTCTCTGGTTAAATTCACAGACAACTGATGACATTGTATCCTCAGCGGAATGTTCTAGTGATGACGAGGACCTGGAGGAGTGTGATACAGGGAATCCAGGTGGGATGGTTGTATTAACTCATGCTTGCTTAGTTCTGGTCTCATTCATTTTTTTTGATTTGCAAATGAGGGTATTTTCCTCAAAGCATCACATCCCATGACAGCACAGTGTAACTTCAAAGTGAAATACTACTACAAGCAGTTTGCAAAACACACACACAAGATTCCAGGTTTTAACTGCAGTGTACTAAAGTAAAAATTTAAATATGTTTTGGTAGTAAAATAGCAAAGAGAAAAGTAATGTATTGGACAGAGGTCCTTCATTACCTGTGAAAGCAAAGTGCTTCTTGTGAATAAAACCAGCTTATGAGCAAAGCAGCAGATGTTTAAATCATGGCGTGCATTCCGTGGGGTTGTAAAGTTCCAAGTTGTCTGAAGGTGTTCAACAAAAATGGTCAGCAAGCCTTCTCTTGGTTTGTCCAACATACAGCTGATTATGTCTCTTGTAAGAGATACAAGTCATCAGAAGGAATAGTCAAGTCAAATTTTTTGTATAGCACTTTTTACAGCTGTTGTTACAAAACAACTTTACATACAAGAGTCCAAGCCCAAGTGAGCAAGCTAAAGGTGACAGAAGAAATGTTGGCAACAAACAGTACAATGACAACAATATAAACATTAAGCAGCAAACAGCAAAATAAGTATAAAAAAGTTAAGAATGTTCCAATACCAAATTATACCAGGATTTGGTGATAACTGCTTATTTCAAGCTAGTGGTGGTTGTATTAATACACTTATGTTTAGCATATGAGAAAACTGTGGATCTCATAAGATGGATGATGACGACTCCTTTACTCATGTTTACCAGTCGATAGAATGGATGCACTGACCTATAATAATAATATAATATGAACTTAACTACATTATTTTAGTATTTTAAAGTTGTTCTCCAATATCTATATAGTTATGTGACTTTGATTAGGGCAAAAAAGACCAGGGGCCTCATGTACAAAGACTTGTGGATTTCTTACAGAAAATTGGCATACTGACAAATATCGAAAATACAAAGCAAATATCGAAAATGGCGTAAGCAAAAAAAAAAATCCGGATGTATCAAACCATGCGTATGCCGGAATCCACACACATTTCTTTTGTACATCCCAATCAACGTGGAATTGAGCGCATGCAAGAGAGTGGTTGACTCCTCCTGTGACACGCCCCCCTATAAATATGCAAATTCATTTAAATTTGCCCTGCACAAGAAATTTCCGCTCTGATCTATCACAAACCATGTCTAAACGGGGAAAGAAGAGGAACTTCACCGAATGTGAAGTGGAGATGCTCCCGAATGATGTAGAGGTGCGGAATTTTTTTTTTGTTTGGCATGTTGTCCTCTGGCATTACGGAAAAGCACAAAAAGTCTGAGTGGGACAGCGTGTTGTGGGGTCAGAACAATGCACACTGGCAGAATTATTTAATGTACCTAAAAATATCAGTGATGCACTCACTACCATCAGCAACTCAATAAAATAATTGGTTAAAATTTGAATGCTGTCTCTTACCTTTTTATATCGTAGCTATGATTTGTTGCCTTGTTTGTATGGCACCTGGGTTAGGCTGCGCATTAATTTGTCCTGGCACTGGGTCTGCTGGTTGCTCCACCACCTCTAACAATGGCACGGCATACCTGTGCGCAACATTGTGTAGGACCCCACATGCCCTCACAATACGACACACCTTCTATGGCCGATACAGGAGCATCCCCCGGTCCTGTCTAGCCAGCACCACCGGCTTTTCAGCTGCCCAATCACCCTCTCCACGACTGACCAGATGCAAGAATGGAGAGTCTGTGGATTACAAACGGTCATCAGCCACGTCTTGAGCACATAGCCGCTGTTTCCTAAGTAATTTAACAATTATCCATGTTTAAAATGAATTATTCTAAGCTGGAAATGTCAAATGCTTTTATTTAAATTTGTTGCTTACCAAGAAGCCAGCCATCACGCACTCTGCTAGCTTGTAATCTTATGCCAACCATGCTGTTTATAAGGATGTATGACTCATGGGTTGATCCAGGTCAACGTGCCACTACATTAGTAAGGCACATTGTTGCATCAGATTACTTGCACGTTTATGGAATTAAAGTGCTTTCTAGTCACATAAGCAAATTCCTCCTCAGATGGTGCCTTTATAGAAATGTGTGTGCAGTCGCGATCGCTCCGATTACAGTAGGGAAACCGGCTATCACTGCAAATTGAGCTTTAATGTTTGGCTGGTCAACTGCTTCATATGGGAACTTTATATAACTAGCTGACATGCAGATGATCCCATCCAAAACAGCTGGCATGGCCCGGCTCAAAGATGACTGGGATATCCCCGACCGGTCTGCCAGTTCGCTTTTCGCCAGGAAGCTGAGCATTGTCAGACCTGTAAAGGAACTGGCAATGTGCGACTCAGCACAGAGTTCCTAGAGGACAGCTCTTGGAAATCTGAAACCGCTTGTAAACCAGTCATCATCATAGGCCAAAAAATCATAATTGTCATGGAAAACGCGCTTTCGGCGAATTCGGCCATTAGCAATATCTTCCAGTAATGCCAACACAGCCATCTCCCAAGAACTCCAGAGCAACATTTCATGCATGTTTATATAATCTAGGCTAAGTGGAAACACATTGAATGATTATTTCAGTAAGGCAATAAAGCTGATTAATTGTCTGATTAATTTACTTTATTTTACACAATAAGGGCTTACTACAATGTGTGCCTAAAGGATATCTTAATAGTTGTCATTTCAATGCATCACCTCTAAGTGTCGCTAATTGACAAACACATTTGAAACATGCGTACGCCTGAAGTGAAAGTGTCGTGGGGGTAAGCACTTTCTCACGTTCAAATCACATTTAGTACATCTGACCGTTTGCATGAAACATAGCGTATGCAATGTTTTTGTACATACGCACCGTTTGTACATGAGGCCCCAGGTGTTTTATTTCACACCCAATTACCCAAACAAGTGTTTTCCGGGATACCATTAAATATGAACGTCAACATATGCGTTGCTTGTTCCTCACAATATCAGCAGAACTACTGAGGTTTTAACTATATTATACAAAATACACCTCATGGGTGCACTGGGACGCATCATCAGTGATGTATCCTGGGGTCCTCGGGTGTTTCGGGTCTTGCAACATCATACTCCCTTACCCAGGCAACCCAGCCGGGGGTAATCAAGTCCCGACTTGCGTCCCAGTAGAAGCCCATGGATCTGCCCTCTTCATCCAAAGCCACCTGGTGGCCTTTTTGGTGGCTTCACTTGTGGATTTGATGGTCGTCTTCTTTGCGGCTCCTACAATGCCAAGGCTGCTGAGGACCTTGCACAGATTCCGCCATGCAAATCCCCTGCAGCCGACCTCTATAGGCTCGTATACCGCCCAGCCTCGCTCCCTGCACTACCCCACCAGTTCCTGGTACTTCACCCTCTTCCTCTTATATAGATCTATATTAATTTTGCCTGGAGTTGAATGTGGTCTGTTTTATGCAATGGGTAAAATATTAATCAAACATAACAGTTTAGGACAGTAATTTTCAACCTGTGGGTCCTGACCCCCAGTGGGCTAAAGTGGCAATGCTAGTTGGTTGATGGCCAAACCTTTCTTTTTTTCTGTTTTGAAAAATAAAATCCTTCCAATATACATATATATTTCAAACAATCTAATTTCAGATTTTACAGATATTTTGCAAATTATTTGAAAATTTTAACATTCTACTTAGGTTGAGCTTGTTAATTGCTATGGCATATCATAGCCATATGATCGACAAAAATAGCTGATGGATTAGCAATCCAAATAATGTTAATTATTGAGAATCTGAGTGAAACAGTTGTATAGTGTTTTATCCATCATGGATAGTTAAAAACAGTACCTTTTCACAATGAATGATCCTGAGGCTGGACCATTCCTTTGATGCTAACCTATCATCCTTCTAATTACTTTGGGCTTGCTATTGGCTAGTGTTACCTACAGTAGCTACGTCCTTCAGTCATGGTCTGGTGGTTAGGGAACCGGACTTGTGACTGTAGGGTCGTGGGTTGTGATTGAGCGGCCCGTTAATCAGCTACACATTGGACAAACCAAGAGATAGCTGAATGATTATTTCACTTTGACATTATATATATATATATGACATTATATATATATATATCAGTGGGGAACCGTCAGGGCCCTCTACGCCCTCTCAGAGGGCCTAAAATATTCTTAAAGCATTATATATATAATTATCCAATTTTATTTTATCTACTTACAGTTTGACATTCGACATCTAAACAATTACAAAAATATAAGCAAATAAAATATTCACCCGTGTCTATTCAATCTGTGTTGGAAGGTGAGGGGTTGAGTGGAAGCCTGTGAGCCTGTGTCTCCCCCTATCAGGACTGTGATGCCCGCTGTTCGTTTACAGAGGGCCTGGCAGTTATAATTCAGCGCAATACCAGTTTCAAATGACAGCAAAATTGACCAATCATATCTTCTCTCTTAGTGGGCGGGCTTAACTGTATGATAATTTCCGCCCGCTGTGGCGACGCTAGCTGTCGTTAGCACCATCGCTAGCTAGTTTCGATTCATCCCTTTGACGTCCTTGTGCGCGTTGTTTACATATTCCGCTTCCGAGAACCACGGAGCTGTGAACCTTATTTTGTTTGGAAACTTATTTTGCTTAAGATGTTATCTAGTACAGATATTATTGTTTATTGCGTTTTTAAAGCTGTACTGTCGTCTCAGTTTTTCTTTATTTAGTTTATTAAGAAAGGAAAAAAAAAATTTCGGGGGGGTAGCGGGCCCAGGTTTAAAGGTCACGGTTCGCTACTGATATATATATATATATATATATATATATATATATATATATATATATATATATATATATATATATATATGACATTATATAATATATATTATATATATATATATATATATATATATATATATATATATATATATATATATATATATATACGTCAAATAAAAGCATATATTTCATTAATGAAATGTCCATTACCATAAAAAGTAATATCCAATGTCAGGGTATTTTGATGGAAATTTCATTAATGATATATTTGTTTACATCATCAGTTTTTGCTATGGCATCAATGAAATTCAGAAATTTAGGGGAGAAGAACTCTTAAAACTCTTAGAACTCGATGTAGTGAATGCTATGACATGCATTACTTTATTCATCAATTCATTATAGTTTCAGAATGTGATGGGGCAGAAGCAGCAGGAGGCGTTAAAGGCGTTTGCAGAGCTTTATCGTCCATAACAGGCAAGACGCATAGCAAAATAATTGAGGCCGTTGATTAAGACTGAGGGAGTGGTGTAATGGGTAGGGATATGTCACCAAGAGGGAATTGATTTCTCGATAATCTACACATGGTCTCAGCCCTCCGTCCTTCTTTACAAAAAAGATGCTGGCTGAGGCTAGCGTGGTGAAGGGAGGGATGTACCCTGAGCTAAAGCTTCCCTGATGTACTGCTCCATGACCTGCTCCTCATGCTCAGACAGTGGGTACACCTTACAATGGGAGGAGTGGCTCCCTGCCTACCTTGACAGAGAAGCAGTTTGGTTCCATGGCTGATGAATGAGACCTCTGACCCAAACATCATAACAGTGATAGAGATTGATACTCATTAAACTCATTAAATGATATATATATAAATTAATTAATAGCTTAAGTTACACTTTACAATGGGGATCTAACCAACATGGTTATGCATTTCTACTAATTTTGTTTCCTCAGTTAACACAGGACAAGACAATAAACCTTTTAAGTACAAAATTAGTATTAATCTCCATGTTGTATGTGCTGATGCTTCAAAATGTATCTTGTACACAACCGTTTTCTTCCATTGTGCGTGCTAGTCTGTTTGACAAAGGATACATTTTGAGATAAATATAAAACTACTTACAGCATAGAATGTGTAATATGTGCAATATGGTGAAGATTAACTGCAATGGAAATTACTCATTTTTGTTTGTTTTCTTGTATTGTAGGCATGTCTTATGTTAAAACATTCTAATAGAGAACAGATATTCTTGAATTTCTGTGTTCCTTAATTTCCACACACAGTTTCTTTTCAAAGTTAAGATAATGTTCTTTAATATTGTATATCATAAGACTAAGGACGTGCAACATAATAGTTCAGTGATAAAAGTGTTTAAGAGATCTTGACGTTTTAGATATTTGTAGTTTTGGTGGCTTTATGTTCTTTTACATCCTGCTTTCAGTTATGCATTCTGCCCATGATTAATTTTAATTGTGGATGCAGACATTGATTTATAAGAGCCCTTTTGTCTGGTCTATGCAAATATGTAGTGAGAATAATTAATGTGAAAATGTAGTCACGTAGTCACAGCACTAATTCAGAAATGTGTTGTTCTGCTCGAAGTTTATTATAAAATATTCATGAAATTTGACAAATTGCTATGATTTAATTTAGAGGAAGATTAGTTGCCAGTAGCTTGTTCATTTGTTATTCACTTGAAAACCTCAAGCTCTCTAAAATACAATTGCACATTTAATATTTATAGATTAATTTTATTTAATCTTAATCTTTTTTTATTCCTACTAATTAAATATTAAATCCAAATATACTTAACAGATCACCAGTCATTTAGCATATGTTGACACAGAAATTTGTATCACTTTTTTTTTACCACTCCTACTTTAGATTTTCTGAACATTTTGCATGAGCATTGGTTCAGCTTTCATTTGTGTTTTTTCTTGGATGAGTGGGAAAATATATAGTAATTTTCCTACAGTACGATTTGGATACTTTTCTTTTTACCATGGTTTCTTTTTTGCCCTTATCTGTCCATTTTCCAGTACAGTATGTTTTGCTTCATCTTGTGCCGCATGAAATTTTGGTGGTTTGAAAAAAAGAGAGAGAGGGAGACAATAAAGATCTCCTCTTCATTTTTATGTTGTATGCTTTAATGATTAAATGAAACATTTCCATACTCTAAACAAAAGAAAATTAAAGGCAACAAAATCTTTTCGTGCCATCATAATTTGTTTGGCCTTGTGCAGTCCCTTTCTATACATCGGAAGATGTCTATGAAAGAAAATTTAAAGTCGTTTCTTTCACTTCACATTTTCAACATACACAAACACAAAACACACACACACACACACACACACACACACACACTGAGCCATGTTTTGTTGCTCTCTCACCATGTCTGAATTTGTGTCTGTCTGAATACAGATGGCATAAAAGAATTTTATTGCTAAAAAGTATATCTGTTTTTCTATTCTATTGTTTTTTTTTATATTAATAATTGTGGCATGCATTGTCAACTAACAACTGGGGACTATCATCTACTATTGCTTGGAAGACATTCAGGCCATTTTACATGATTCTTCATTCATAAGTGTTCTCGCTCTTATCTGCCTCCTCATTTGTGTTTATGGAACAACCAAGCTTTTCTATCTTATCTGTTGTGTATGTGCACATATGTTTGTTAGTTTTGCAGTTTTGTTCCTTGTATCATTCTGTATCAAGGGTCTCCGTGCCATCTTTCAAAGATCCTGGAGCTGTTACAATAAAACATGCAAAAGGAGTGATGTCATAGGACTGGACATGATTTTAACTTGTTCAATGGGTGCAAAAAATGCCCATTTTAACAAGCACAGTCAGCCATTTTGTGCTCAGATGCATCCTTTCATTAACTCCATAACTAGTATAGTCCTGTGAGTAACATAATTGTTTTATTGTTAGTGTTTTTTGTTATCATAAAAATCACAATAAACAAATATAACCTAAAAATAAAACATCTAAATCTAAAACTGTTAGCTCTTACCAACATATTTATTATAAAATAATACATTTTTTTTCTAAAAAATTTTTCTAAAAACATTTTTTTTCTGATGTGTCCTAATAAAATTTTTTTTCAAAATTGTATCCGCTGAGCAGTCAAATGCTCAAATGTGTTCTTTGGCATCACTTTAAATCTTCCATGATGGATGGCATTGAAACCTTTTTTCTTTCAGTGTGTTTCTCTGTTTTTGTACAACTGTTGAATTTACCTTTGGCCTTAAGAAAATTCCACAAGAAAGCTTCTGTAGGAGGACTACCAATCATATTAAGCCATATATCAGTAAAATTTGTTGTTCCCAAACATTGAAAAATCAATAGTTTACTCATACTGTGACGTGGGGGTCGTGGCGAAGGATGAGACACGGAATCCTTGCTTTTGACTGACGTCACTTTTATTATACGAATAACTTGCGCAATAGCGCATGTAGAAACACAACACAATGTGTAGACTTAGACAACGACGAGCACAGGACACTGCGCGAGCGCACATTAAATAGACAAACCACATTAGCCCCATGTGATTACGAGACGATTCACAGGTGAGACAGATTATCACATGACATAGCCATCACCACGGAGATCCACTGACGCAGACGAAGCACGTGGACAACGTATACACACGCCCAAAAGGGAGGGGCCGGGGTCCTCAACGTGACACATACTATAAAATGGATATTGTTCTGCTGACATTTATCACAGCTGATGAAAATGTTTCAGTTGCAATTTACACTAATAACTAGGTATGAACATGGTGATGTACATGCTAAAACTTGAAAGGAATATGTTGCTTATTGTACAGTGAGTCCCTGCTTAAAGACGGGTCTGGTAAACGACGGACCGGAGTTACGGCCAACTTTTTTTTTTATTTTGCGTGGTGCGTGGAGGAGCAGTGGCAGCACAGTGGAGTGTTGTGGATTGTTGTAGAGTGTTGTGGAGTGTTGTGTACGATAAGCTGAGGCAGCGCAGCCTCCACCCCAGCTCATCTCAGCAACACAATCGCTCTTTGTCACGCTGTACGCACGCATGAGAACATTGTTAGTTTTTTTCTATACTGTAATTATGTTAAAAACTTATCTAAATCTAGGGTCACGCTTAACGATGAAAACTCCTTTACGGCGGACTTTTCAGTCTCTAACCCTGTCGTTAAGCAGGGACTCACTGTAGTGGTATGACAGAAATGAACTTATAATGATAAAGTTCAATCTACCAATAAAACATATATTAATTAGTTGCTACAAATTAATAGATAAGTAATGGCAGCATTACCTGTAATAAAATTAACCTGTAATATAATGGTGAAATAATTGCAGATATAAATTTACTTATAAATTTGAATATAATTATATATAGCAATGATCGGAGGAACCATGAGAAGAAATAATGTCACCAAGGGAATGATGTAGCAAAATTGATTAACTATGAATTATTATAAAGGGATACCACCCTCAAATTTCAGGTCAATGTTTTTTTTTATACCTGGAATAGATGAAATGATGATGTCAGTCTCATTACCAAAGGTGAAGCTCAGAGTCTGTGCAGTGACCCAAAACCACTGGTAGAAATATACACTGCTCAAAAAAATAAAGGGTACACTAAAATAACACATCCTAGATCTCATATAACAAAACATTACATAGTGGAATGTGTTGAGAACAAAATAACATTAAAATGATCAATCAAAATCAATATCTGTGACGCGCGGCGGAGCGGCGAGACACGGGATCCTAGCTCCGAGAGACGTCACTTTTATTTAAGTGCACAGATAGCGCATGTACAGTGGGGAAAATAAGTATTTAGTCAGTCACCAATTGTGCAAGTTCTCCCACTTAAAAAGATGAGAGAGGCCTGTAATTGACATCATAGGTAGACCTCAACTATGAGAGACAAAATGTGAAAAAAAAATTGAGAATCATTTTGTCTGACTTTTAAAGAATTTATTTGCAAATAATGGTGGAAAATAAGTATTTGGTCAATAACAAAAGTTCATCTCAATACTTTGTTGTATATCCTCTGTTGGCAATGACAGAGGTCAAACGTTTTCTGTAAGTCTTCACAAGGTTGGCACACACTGTTGCTGGTATGTTGGCCCATTCCTCCATGCAGATCTCCTCTAGCCCTCCTGTCGTGTTCGGGTCAAATCTGACCGATTTACAACTTAAACCACTCATAAATATTGTGTTTTACATCTGATTGCTGCAAGGCCTTATGCCATCCTCCACACTATACACTGGAACATATAAAAGTGATGATCATCTTTTTCATTGAATTTTGAGTGTTTTAAACCAACGTTTTACATCTGTGTTGTTGCCGGTCAAGCGTGACCATCACAGGAAGTGAATGGGTATTCAGAATATATTCATCTATGAGACAGAAAACATCCCCATACACACTCACACACACACACCTACACACACACCTACACACACAGACACACACACATTCACACACACACCTACACACACAGACACACACCTACACACACAGACACACAGAGACACACATACACACACACCTACAGACACAGACACACACACGTTATGCCTATGTTTGCAAGGCACACTCTGATCTGAGTGTGATGAATTCACACACACACACGCACACACACACACACTCACTCACTCACACACCTACACACACACACCTAAACACACACAGACACACACACACCTAAACACACACAGACACACACACACTCACTCACTCACACACACACACACCTACACACACAGACACACCTACACACACACCTACAGACACAGACACACACACGTTATGCCTATGTTTGCAAGGCACACTCTGATCTGAGTGTGACATGCCACTCATGTGCATGAATTCACATGCGCGCGTGCACACACACACACACAGACACACACACACACTCTCACTCACTCACACACCTACACACACACACACACACCTAAACACACACAGACACGCACACACACACACACTCACCTACACACACACACACACACACACAGACACACCTACACACACACCTACACACACACACACACGTTATGCCTATGTTTGCAAGGTGGTGAAAATTTTTTTTGTGTGTTAAAACAGACCGGTCTCTGAAGACCGGGAACACTAAAGTAAAAAACGTGAGGTCAACAAAACCGAAGGGCTAGAGCAGTGATGTTTTGGGGCTGTCGGCGGGCAACACGGACTTTTAACTCCCTCCAAAGGTTTTCGATGGGGTTGAGACACACACACACACACCTAAACACACACAGACACGCACACACACACACACACTCACCTACACACACACACACACACACAGACACACCTACACACACACCTACACACACACACACACGTTATGCCTATGTTTGCAAGGTGGTGAAAATTTTTTTTGTGTGTTAAAACAGACCGGTCTCTGAAGACCGGGAACACTAAAGTAAAAAACGTGAGGTCAACAAAACCGAAGGGCTAGAGCAGTGATGTTTTGGGGCTGTCGGCGGGCAACACGGACTTTTAACTCCCTCCAAAGGTTTTCGATGGGGTTGAGATCGGGAGACTGGCTAGGCCACTCCAGGACTTTGAAATGTTTCTTACGAAGCCACTCCTTTGTTGCCCTGGCAGTGTGCTTGGGATCATTGTCATGCTGAAAGACCCAGCCACGTTTCATCTTCATTGCCCTTGCTGATGGAAGGAGGTTTGCACCCAAAATCTCACAATACATGGCCCCATTCATTCTTTCATGTACACGGACCAGTCGTCCTGGTCCCTTTGCAGAGAAACAGCCCCAAAGCATGATGTTGCCACCCCCATGCTTCACAGTTGGTATGGTGTTCTTTGGATGCAACTCAGCATTCACTGTCCTCCAAACATGACGAGTTGTGTTTTTACCAAATAGTTCTATTTTGGTTTCATCTGACCATATGACATTCTCCCAATACTCTTCTGGAACATCCAAATGCTCTCTAGCAAACTTCAGTCGTGCCTGGATATGGACTGGCTTAAGCAGGGGGACACGTCTGGCACTGCAAGATCTGAGTCCCTGGCGTCCCCAGATCGAGGGAGATTAGTAGTGGTCTTGTAGGTCTTCCATTTTCTGATTATTGCTCCCACAGTAGATTTCTTCACACCAAGCTGCTTGCCTATTGCAGATTCAGTCTTCCCAGCCTGGTGCAGGTCTACAATTCGGTTTCTGGTGTCCTCCGACAGCCAGCTTTCGTCTTCACTATAGTGGAGTTTGGAGTGTGACTGTTTGAGGTTGTGGGCAGGTGTCTTTTATACTGTTAACGACTTCAAACAGGTGCCATTAATACAGGTAATGAGTGGGGGAAAAGAGGAGCCTCTTAAAAAAGAAGTTACAGGTCTGTGACAGCCAGAAATCTTGCTTGTTTGTAGGTGACCAAATACTTATTTTCCACCATTATTTGCAAATAAATTCTTTAAAAAGTCAGACAAAATGATTTTCTCAATTTTTTTTTTTCACATTTTGTCTCTCATAGTTGAGGTCTACCTATAATGTCAATTACAGGCCTCTCTCATCTTTTTAAGTGGGAGAACTTGCACAATTGGTGACTGACTAAATACTTATTTTCCCCACTGTAGAACATAAAACAGACACGGCAACGTGTAGACTTTAGACAACGACGAGCACAGGACACTGCGCGAGCGCACATTAAATAGACAAACCACAAACCCCACGTGATTACGAGACGAGCCACAGGTGAGACGGATTATCACAAGACACAACCACACCCACGGAGATCCACAGACGCAGACGAGTAGACATAGACAACGTAAACACACGCCCAAAAGGGAGGGGCCGGGGTCCTCAACGTGAAAATATCATTAGCCCATGGTGGTTTGGATTTGGAATCACTCAATATCAATGTGGAACTTCAAATGACCGCCTGATCCAAATTCAGTGAAAATTCCTCAAGTTAAAATGTAAATTCTTGTTGTAAACATGTGGGTCTCTTTAAATGTCCATTTAAAAGGCAGGTTTACGACGCAAGATCACCATGTTTTGTCACCTAAAATTCATTTACTATCAAAACATCAGTATCACACTTTAAAACAGTAGAGGGAATGTTGGTAAACACATTTATTTGTTTGCTCATTTCATCACAAAAAATCAGTGACTCGTCCAATAAGAGATTGTCGTCCTTACAGGCCCTGACAGCTATCAAGTTAGCATACCACACAGCTCACCGCTATGACAGAAACGGCGACTCTGGTAAGAGCAGAGGAAGGGGCTTATGCGTTTACACACACAACAACTGGTGTAAAGATGCATGTATACTAGACAGTCACTGCTCTCCAGACCTGGAATATGTGACTGTTAAAGCCAGGCCTGTGTATTTACCACACAAATTCTGCGTTGCCTTGGTAACAGCGGTATATATAGTACATCCCGGTGCGAATGCCAACCAAGCCTTGAGCAAGCTACATAAAGCCATAAGCAACAAACAGAACTCGTACCCTAATGCAGTGCACATTGTAGCAGGGGATTTCAACCACATAGACTTAAAACAGTATTCCCTAAGTTCAATCAGTATATCTAGTGTGCAACGAGGGGAAATTATACTCGTATACAAAGTATGGACAAAATATACAGCAACATCTGGGACAACCAATAGGACAACTCCTTTACCACAACTCCTTTACCACAACTCCTTTACCACAACTCCTTTACCACATCTAGGCTTCTCTGACCACATGTCAGAGACCCAAATCTGGCGGAGAGTTTGAACCACTTCTTTGCACGTTTCGACAAGGAAAAATCAGGAACAGCAGCAGTTGCACCATTTAACTGCAGTGGTTATAGCTTCACGGTGGAGGAACATAAGGTGAGGGGAACATTGATGGCGGTGAACCCCAGGAAGGCTGCTGGACCAGATGAAGTCACTGGATGGGTCCTCAGAAAATGTGCAGACCAGCTGGCTGGAGTCATTACCAAGATCTTCAATGCATCCCTATCCCAGTCCTTCATCCCACTATGTATGAAATGAGCCACAATTGTGCCGATCCCAATACAGGCCAGTATTGGCGGCCTAAATGATTTCAGACCAGTCGCCCTGACACCAGCCGTCATGAAGTGTTTTGAGAAACTGGTGAGGCACCACATCAGGTCTTGCCTCCCAGTTACCCTCGACCCACTTCATTTTGCATACAGAGCAAACAGATCAACAGAAGATGCCATAGCAACAGCGCTCCATGCCACCATCTCCCACCTGGAACTGCAGGGACACTATGCCTGTCTGCTCTTCATTAGCTCTGCTTTCAACACCAAACTCCCAGACAGACTGACTGTCAAACTAATGTACATTGGTCTTACTTACACCATCTGCAGTTGGACAAGAAACTTCCTCTCAGACCGTGTACAGAGAGTTACGGCTCTCCACAGCTCTCAGCATTAACACCGGCTCTCCACAGGGCTGTGTACTGAGACCACTCCTCTACACACTGTACACCTATGACTGTGTCAGCAGCCACTCAGACAACATCACAATCAAGTTAGCTGATGACACCACTCTGGTCGGACTGATCGGCAATGAAAGGCCATACAGGGAGGAGGTTCAAAGACTAGTGGAGTGGTGCTCGGAGAACAACTTGGTCATCAACACTTCCAAGACTAAAGAACTGATTGTAGACTTTAGAAGACGGAAGCCCAACTTGTAGCCAATGCACATTGATGGACAGTGTGTGGAGAGGGTGTCCAGCTTCAAGTTCCTGGGGGTGTATATGGATGCAGCTCTCCAATGGGGTTCTAACACCTCAGCGGTAGTGAAGAAGGCCCAGCAGCGTCTCTATTTCCTAAGGACCCTTAAGAAGCTGAATCTGGAAAAGAAACCGTTGACTGTCTTCTACCATTGCTCCGTTGAGAGCAATCTTACGTACTGCATCTCTGTGTGGTTCTCCCCATGTACCATAGCACACAAAAAGGCCATACAGAGGGTCATCAACACAACGCAGAAGGTTATTGGACACTCTCTCCCCTCCCTGGAAGACCTCTACAGAACTCTGTGTCTCAGGAGGACTCACACAATCACCAAGGACAGTACACACCCAGGACACAAGATGTTTGAACTGCTGCCCTCAGGCAGATGTTACCAACACCTCAAAACAAGGACAAACCGTTTTTCCGAGGGACAATTTATATAACAGGGCCATAGTGTGTAAATAGGACAGCTTATTTAATTCATGCTTATGCCCTGTATAGTTAATCATAGCTCTTAATCTGTTATTTAATATGTTTATATTTAAAACTTTTCTATTTGCACCAAGAGGGAAGAGGGACTGTAAACCACCTCTAAACTATATTAAATGTAAGTGTTATGATTTCTACGGGCAGGCATGACGCTAATGCAGGATAAATTTGAATTATTTACAGAACTACTAATAGAATACAAAACACAGGGAGTAAACTAAACACAGGGAAACACTACACACAAGGAAATACTATATTGATCACTAAACCATAGACAGCAGGGAAAATACAACGAATACAGACTCACTGACATAACTGGCTACAACTAAACAATAGACAGCAGAGAAAATACAACGAATACAGACTCACTGACATAACTGGCTACAACAGAAAACAACCCAGCGAAACTTAACGTATACAGGGAACAGACGAGCAAGACGAATGAGCAAACTAAAGCGTTAGACATGTTACGATTACTCTGTCACATGGCGAAACAGCGGGGAACACAACAACGAAGGAAACCAGGCTAACGGGAAACACATAGACAAAACTAAAGACAATGCTCTACTAAAACCAGAGGCAAACTCAAGGGCAACGTATAAAGGGGAAAGAAATGAACTAGAGGGGAACACGCAAAATCAAGCAAAGGGGATACAGGGAGAGAGGGGAAAACGAGTCAGGTATCACTCATGACTTACAACCAACGACTGACAATGATAGACCGGGCAGGGGCAACTAAATACACAGGACCAGGGAGGAGAAACAAGACACAGGTGCAACCGCTGAGGACTGGGCGTGACAGGAGGGAAACGAGAAAACAGGGCGGGGCTAGGGTAGACGACATGAGATTGGAAAGGAGGGTGGGGCTGGATGTGACAGTAAGAATATGTAAAAAATTACAAAATTATAAAACAGTATTTATAACTTATTTAAGTGGATCTAATATTGCAGTTCCTCAGAATATTGCACAAGATTTTTTTTTTTTAGATTTCTATGTTTACTTTATATAAACATATAGTTTTCAGCTTGCAAGCTACTTATAAGATGACCAAGTCAGGAAGATCTACCTTTTCAAGATTGCTTGGAGTGAGATTTGAACCTGGAGGGGGTGGTGAGTGTAAATTGTTGACGGGGGAGTTTGGGGGTGGTGGCGAATGTAAGTTGTTGACGGGGGGGGGGGGGGGGGTTGGGTTGCATGTGTCAAACCCTAGACGTCAGATTGGCTACCATGTATGTCAATCAATATACAACCGTCAGTGCAGATGGACGATAGCCTGTCATTCATACACTACTTTTTAATGCCATGCGATCTACCCACATTCCTTCGCGATCGACATAATGGGCATCCCTGGTTTAAGGTAATTGTGTTTGGGGCACAAGTTTTGTGTTTTGTTTTGCTGGTGTTGATAACAAGGTGGTTTTGTCCACACCAGTCTACAAAGTTCTTTGTGAGTTCCCTATACTCACTGTCGTCTCCATCACGGATATAGCCAATAATGGCCGAGTCATCTGATAATGTTTGTTTTATGATTACTCATGGATTTTAATTCATACGCAAGTCATGAGTAGTTCCAAAGATGAGCTCCGCTGTTTTGAGGGTTCTTCTCCTTCCCCTCCCTTAGCAACAGGGCTTAATTTGAGCCGGTTCCTGCCGGAACAGGATCCGGGAACTCTTTCATTTTGAAGGGTGCATTCCGGGAACTGTCTGCTTCGATCGGGTAACTGTCTGCCTCGATCCAGTAACTTTCAAGCCTACTAATAAGTCGGAAATTATAAGAGCTCCCCTATAAAGCTAGTTATACTTTTGCGAGTGACCGTAGCGCGAATCTCCACGAACAGTGCTTATAAGCGTTTATTCCCCCCCTCCATCAACAATTCACACTCGTCGCTGTTTGCAGTCCGGCATCGTTTGATTTACAAATTAAGCACTGCTTAGCAATGTTATCAGTGTAGTGTCATCAGACTATTTGATGATTATATAGATTGGCAAAATATTAACACAGTAATTTGAATACAGGCTAAAGAGCAAAGGAAAACAAGAAAAAGTCCTGTGGGGCACTGCAGTTAGTTATTAACAAAGAAAAGTAAGTCTTGTTAACTTTAATCAACTCTTTCCTATTGATAAGAAAAAATACCAATGAATCATTTTTTTATTTCCATGTGTTGCATTTTGGAAAGCAAAATGTCAGGCTAGACTCTAGCATATGGCTTTACCTTCATTGTGTCCAGATGCATTAAAACCATGTGCATCAGAGTAGCAATCACATCTTCAGTACCATTTTTATTCTGATATGCAAAACTTTGCAAATTTGCAAGTCAAAATTTCCTAATAGAGGTTAAAGCCACAGATCAAATGTTACTCTTCTTAGTGCATATTTTATTGGGAAGTGGAATAATGTGTGAAGATTTCCAAGCTGTAGGGGCAGTAAGTGTATCCAGTGAATGCTGGAATATGGGTTGCATCCCTGGGGATAATTCCTTATTGTATGTTTTTAAAATAAGAGCACTCATGGCTGGGGGATTTATTTACTTTAAGCTGTCCTGACCCACTGATCTACTTGTAATGCCTGGTGATCAGGCTGTGAATGAGGATCCATGAGCAGAGTATGCAGGCAGAATTCCTTTAATTCAAGGAATTAACAGAAACGACTGCGACGCTTTGTTGGTTGTTAAATTTGATACAGTGAGGATCATGTTCAAAAGAGTTTGAGAAACTGCTGAGACACCACATCATGTCTGGCCTACCAGTTACCCTCGACCCACTTCATTTTGCATACAGAGCAAACAGATCAACAGAAGATGCCATAGCAACAGCGCTCCATGCCACCATCTCCCACCTGGAACTGCAGGGACACTATGCCTGTCTGCTCTTCATTAGCTCTGCTTTCAACACCAAACTCCCAGACAGACTTTGTCAAACTAATGTACATTGGTCTTACTTACACCATCTGCAGTTGGATAAGAAACTTCCTCTCAGACCGTGTACAGAGAGTTACGGCTCTCCACAGCTCTCAGCATTAACACCGGCTCTCCACAGGGCTGTGTACTGAGACCACTCCTCTACACACTGTACACCTATGACTGTGTCAGCAGCCACTCAGACAACATCACAATCAAGTTAGCTGATGACACCACTCTGGTCGGACTGATCTTTGATGGCAATGAAACGGCATACAGGAAGGAGGTTCAAAGGCTAGTGGAGTGGTGCTCTGAGAACAACTTGGTCATCAACACCTCCAAGACTAAAGAACTGATTGTAGACTTTAGAAGACGGAAGCCCAACTTGTAGCCAATGCACATTGATGGACAGTGTGTGGAGAGGGTGTCCAGCTTCAAGTTCCTGGAGGTGTATATGGATGCAGCTCTCCAATGGGGTTCTAACACCTCAGCGGTAGTGAAGAAGGCGCGAGCGGCGCGAGGGTCCGCGCGGCGAAAATGACGTAATCGCTGTGGCTCCGCCCGTGCGCGAGAGGTCGTGCACCTCTCGAATTTTGTAACTTCGCGCGCGCGCGCCGCGCTTCAGCGCGATCGACAAAGTCATGTTTGCAGGGTTCATACACCTAAACAAGGTGGAATTAAAGCACTTGTACGGAACTTTCAAGGTCCATTTCAATATTTTTCAGCACGATAAACTTAATTAAGTTAAATATTAATACATATACTGAAAATAATTCGCTTTTTATCACATTATTTAATGGTTGTTTATTTTCAAAACGCTCAATCTTAACGTCTTCACGTTCTCTCATGTTTCGTCCTGGAATTACAAGAGGCTCGTATTTGTTAACGTAATTTCAACATTTTAATGTACTTTAGCCTAAATTCCAGCACTTTTCAAACCTGAAACACAAAGCAACATCAAAATGCGTCAGGTAAATGTTCATTCCCCTTTTTTTGAGCGGTGTTTCTTTATACTACCACATATCGTTTCGGACAACACTGCAAAGCCATATTTATGTTTGATGCCTGGTGTATATATACGGTCTCTGTAGCGTAAAAGGTAAAAATGTTCTTTCCCCGGTTTTGCAGAGGTTTTTTATTCTCCACTGCCACCTATCACCACCTATCATTTCGGAGAACACTGCAGCGACGCTCGCGACGTTCGCGAAAGTATAAACGCTTACACCGCTCGCGCAGGGTCGCGCGAGATGGGCGGAGTCGCGCGCTACGGTCGCTCGCGAAAGTATAAACCAGGCTTTACGGCTCTCCACAGCTCTCAGCATTAATCTCACGACTTACTAACGCGTGCAAACGAGATAATTAAGTATTACTTTATATAAAGCCAGGTTTACCTTCCTTGGGCAGTCAGTTCGCGAACATCCCTGGGATCTGCTTGCTTTGCTGTGAAAAAATAAACTTTGTTGCCACGTGTGAAAGGCGACATTAGTATCTCGTTCCCACGCGTTAATAAGTCGTGGCCACGCGTTATTATTTTTTTACATGATGTCACCTTACGGGCTCCGTAAAATATAGTAAAATCCATAAAAAAAATTTTTTTTTGACTGTCTTGTCAATGGATTCAATGTATGGAGCCAGATCTTAAACGCGAGAAGCCGCTTTCGCCATTCCAGATGGCTCAGTCAAAACCATTACGTCTTAATGAACCAATAAATACATCAGCGGCGAAAATGAGTGTAAAAATACCAGGGTTCACGTGTTTTTATTTTCTAACATGGGCTAAAGCACAGGGTAGACTCAAATGACAAGAGTTTACAACTTCATCTTCAACCTTTTCAGCCCTGGCGTGAATGTGATGCTCACACGTCCCTGGATTCACCAGTTACAACTACAGACACACTAGAAAAAAATCTTGTTTCTCATTTTATGTCACCGCTAACTACACAGGGTTGATGCGAACTAGGCCTATCTATCTACCTATTTATCACAAGAGTTTGTGGCTCTGACAGTGTTCAACGCTGTAGCGAATGGCAGTAGGCTAACCTTGATTTACCGCAAAATATGAAAACGATTGAAACCATTAATAACCCAATTGAATCCACTGGGAAATGTACGATCTGGTAAATGTACGATCTGGTAAATGTAGTGGTAAATGTACGATCTGTTAAATGTAGTGGTAAATGTACGCTATTCTGCCTTGTCCCCGGTGTAGATAGCACTAGGTCCTGCTTCTCGTCCCGCTTAGCAGTAAATGAATAACATGAATGAAGAACGTTCGTATGATTGAAACGCTATTTGGCCTCTATGAAGGTTCTGGGCGGAAACTGCTGGCCACTGTGTCATTGAAATAGCCAATTTCGGAAGTGCTCTGTTTGCTTATTAAGTCAATATGATAATTAAAATATATACATATAATCTCCCGACCCCCCCCCCCCCCCCCCCCCCCCAACAAAAAACTCATCGGATCTACACGATTCACGTAGGTCACCCTTGTCAACTTCAAAACAGCGAATTTCGCCGAAAGGTGACAGATTTTCATGCCTGTACAATACTCACTGACGTGTTGGAACAACATGAAAAATTATTTTTCAACATGAAAAACTATTTTCATTTATGAACCCAGAAGGATTAGGAAGATGCCATGGAGGCTCAAATGTAATAAAAGTGAAAACATATCTAAAAGAATATATATATATATATATATATATATATATATATATATATATATATATATAATATATAGTGAGTCCCCATTTTAACGACAGGGTTAGAGACTGAAAAGTCCGTCTTAAAGCAAGCAGTTCGTTTATCTAATTCGTTAGATATTCCTTAATCTTTATTACATTGTGTGGCATGATTACTGGTGAAACATAAATCTTAAGAAACACTGATTCATAATGAAACTGTCATCTTGTAAGCATTGCTACCAGTTTTTCTGTGGTAATGCTTTGGCCATGCCAGGCTGGGTTATTCGGGATGACATATGACGCCGTGTTTTGGGGGAAAAAAGAGCAGGAAGACACAGATATAAAGCAAGCTAAAGGCATTGTTCTATACATGGTTTCAGAATACCCCACATAATCATGAACATTAAAAAAATAGATTAGAGGGTAATGTTGAGCTTTTTTGTTATGCTTATTTAACCTTATGCAAAATGTTATATATACTCATAGCCATAAGATACATTATAATAATTATAAAAAAGTTATGCATACTAAAATGTCATAAAACATGCTTTAGCTGAATTGATTTATTCAGATAAGTAAAACACCTTTTGCTATCTTGTGGAATTTTTAATAAGCTGTGTACTTGTACCTGTAGCAAAAGGCTGTTGGTTGTCCAGTTTTTCATGTCATGAAATATTTACATATCATCAGTGAAAAAATGAATGATTCAGCAAAATCTGTAGGTTTATTGTTTTAAATTTAAACAGTAGCATTATTAATTACTATAAACAATTATATTTGTGACCTCGACTAGTGGGATTAACCAGTTCAGATAATGGATGGATGGATGGAATTATATCTTAAAATGCCAACAACCTGTTGCTCAGTGTTTTTCTATGATGCACATTTCAGTCTTCTTGATCCCAGCTTGCAGCACTGTTATTCTACTTTCCCTAAATGCAACTTTCTTAAGAGCATAAAATCACCTTTCTATGTCTAAAATAATAAATATATAGTATAGATTCCTTATTGTAAAATATAAATTTCATCCCATTCCAAATCAAATTGTTAGATAACAAGAAAGTTGTTGTTGTGATCACATTTTTACTCTTTAGTTTTACATTTTGTCTTGATTGTATTCAAAACCTTATTTGATTGGTTATTATTTCATTAAGGAAATGGAAAGCTAAAGTAATTCCTCATCAACATCTTATGAAAGTCAGCGTACTATTTCATACTATTTCGAGGTTTCCATGTTTGACTCAAAAATGTCCTTATGTTACCTACATGGAAGAGAAGTTGCAGCTAGGGTCAGTAAGACTATCAGTTTTAAGAGTGCTACTTTTGTCTTGAATGGGCATGTATATGCTCACTGTTTATATTCCCATCCCTTCCTTACAGCCAAAAGCTCTAATGCCGTCCGACCAGTTCGTACCACCTTTACACGGACATGGCAACTGATTTACACATTCACTTCCATCTATATAATTTCCAATCTACTTTGTTCATAGATCCCTGCCTTTCTCATGTTCTCCCTTTTTTCCTCATTCAGTACTGCTGTAATATGTGCAGTGGACCATTAAATAAAATCTAATCTAAATCTTAAATTTACAAGTTAAGCAAAAAGCCAAAAAGTCTCATTCAACACCTATTTCTAGATACTACACATTAATGCAAATTAGTATATGTAGATTATTTCAATTGCACAGTGTTGTACAGTGTTTTTATTTATTTATTCTTCAGAAAATGACATTTATCAAAAAAAAAATTGAATTTTTTTATGTCAACATGTGATGGGTTTGTTGTTGCCTCCCTGTATCATCATATTTATTTAGTTTATAATAAAATAACATTTATAAAAGTTAAATCCTTACAGACTAACCATGTCTATACAAAAGAATTCTTACAAAGTTTTTTTTTTTAATTTTTTATTTTTTCTTCCTGCCAAAATCATGCGGGCAATTAATTGATGTAAGTTACCAAAATGTTACCAAAATATTGGTTTGATTCATTAAAAAAAGATTTATGTTTTTTTTCTAATCCCTTATAAATAATTTACCTGTGCCTTTGATTTGAGACTGTACTGAGTTTTTGAAATGCATTTTTTTCCTCTTTCCTTTCGGTTTGCTGGTAAAGACTTGCGTTGTCTTATAGTGCCCTTTGTTTGTAAGTCTGAAGTGTAATCAGAAAGCTCTACTAGTGAGAGAGTTGAGCAGCTTCAACCAACATCTAGATGTTTTATTACTCTACATACTAAAATGTGAAAAATAACCTTTTTAATTATTTTTAAATAACAATGTTGATCATTTGGTTTCTACTGTGGTGATAACTGGTTTAATAGTCACAGTTTAGAATAAGCAAGACCTCTCTTGCAGAAAAAAGCCTGGTTTTGGTTTAAATTGCAGTGTTAGTGGTGACAAAGTATTTGGTCAACAAGACAAGACAAAAACTGAAGAAAACAAAACAAACATCAAGGTGTTGTTGAACTGTTATGTGACTTTTGTGGTTATGTGCCATTATGTTGGATACACAAGAAAATCAAAAGGCAAACAGCTTTGATTTGTATCAAAGCCTCAGTCTGTTATAAAGTTCTTGCATTTGTTTTCTGACTATAAAAATAAGGCAATACCTTACTTTTTTTAAGAATAGCATTGCTTCAAGAAATGTGAATGAATTACTAGATACTTTAATATCATTATTAAAATAGATTCATTTATTCTAGCTGAGGTCTAGGGCTATGGTGAATTTGCCTCAAATTAATCTTTTGTAAGTGTTTATGAATTAATGTTTTCTCTCTTTTTCTGGTAGTTCTAATCTACTACAGCAGCTGCTTAAGAGTAAAAGATTGTAAATGCCTAAACTTAAATATTCTTGTAGTGTAGCTCCTATTCTAGCAGCTCTGTTATAGCCTTTTGATGCAGTTTATAATATTGTCTTCTCATCTCTTTATGTTCTGGTCTTTGCTTCGTTTTAGTCATTGGTTTAGATTTTTATTTATTAATTGTTTTTTGTCTCATTTAATTTTTCTTTTTTTATTTTGTAGTGATTTTCTGTTCGTTTTAGAGTATTTGTATGACGGCAATCCACCACTAATTTGCTGTCTTTTTCTGTTGTTTTCTAGGAGGGGAATTAGTCATCCCCATTCTAGTTGAGGACCCCATAGATATTCCTCTTGTTTCCACTCGTGCCCCTTTCATTCCTCTCCCCCCAACCCTAGTCCCTATCCTCACCATTATTGAGACCACCAAAGAGTCCTTACCCATTGCCACTGAGCCCAGCGTATCTTGCTTGTCGGACAGAGGCAACGATATTTGTGATAATGATGGTGATGATGATGGTGAAAGCATGGTGATGTCTGGGTTTGGATCTGGGGAGAAGTACGACTCTAGCCTCCCCCCTACTGATGATGAAGATTTTTACACCACATTCTCCCTGGTAACAGATAAGATCTTGACCACATCGACCTATGAAGGTGGCAACAAAGCTCTCACACCTAATTGGGAGACAAAGGATTTTAAGTCTAGTGAGTCTTCTGAGGTAGACAGGACTGCCCCCATCCCACACCTGCCTGATGTCAGAAGCTCCTTAACAGCATTCATTACATCTGAGGCACCACATAAAATCCCTGCTGGTAAAATGAACAACCGTGAAATCAAACCCCTGCCAGATGTAGTGCTGCCCCCTCTGCCCACATCCGACCACGTGGATGGCACCAAACCCAGAGGTCCTCTCATCACCCAGACAATACTGCATAATGTCCCCAGTTCTCTGCCCACTGTACCAGGGATCAGGAGGGTTCTACATGGGGCCTCAGAAGTTATACGTGAATCCAGCAGCACCATGGGTATGGTGGTGGGTATTGTGTCTGCAGCTGCCCTTTGTATTCTTATCCTCCTCTATGCCATGTATAAGTACAGAAATAGGGATGAGGGTTCCTACCAGGTGGAAGAGACTCGGAATTACATCAGCAACTCATCACAGATGAATGGGACAGTAGTTAAAGAGAAACAGCAAAATTCTAATGGGGCTATTAACAAGAGACCAAAAGACAAGGACAAGGAATATTACGTATGAAATAAAGTTACAATATCAACATAGAAACTGACCTAAAACCTACAGTTTTGCAGTACTATACTGGGAGCAATTTCAAAGAAATTCTCAAAGAACTCAAAAATACTGAGTCTCAAGATGTTCCCAGGTATTGTGCTCTGAAGCACATTTGCCATGGTAAGCAAATTGGAGGAGGCAAACTTGGTAAACTCTTTTTGGTCATGAGGCATTCCCTGTGTAAAATATCCAGTTGTTACAATGTTATCCCCCAAATAACTTGCTAAGGAAAAGCATTTGGCATAAGAATACTAGGGCAAAGTGTCCATTGTAGCCCTGTACATTACAATAATGCTCATCTGCCATGTTGGACATGCATGTGAAATGTGTGTGATATAGTGCTGGCATCCTTGGAAGTGCAGTGGTAGGGGAGTCTCACAGCAAGCACAATGTGTCATAAAATCAACACATTTGCTTCTATGGTGAACATATTCTCAAGTGTTTCCAGAAAAAGTGGGAAGTGGCACATTTTGATGACTTATTTCATTATTTATTTTAGTGATTCATTTGTTTTAGGTTTCTCTTTATTAATGATTGTTGGGTGAAATGAAATTCAAATTTACTTATTCTGTTCACACATCTGCAAGATTTTATTTCCTAGAAGCAGATAAAAAACTGGAAATAAAACATGTTTGCCCTTTTATATTTGCATTTTATGCAAATGGTATCCAAGCCAGACTGGGAGATTTGTCAGATTTGGGATGGTAAAGGTGATCTCTGCTTAAAGACCTTGTGAAGACACAGGTGCATTTTGAGTATTTTATAAGGTATTTACTTTTTACAGATCTTTAAACATTACAGTCATATATTTTTGCAATTACATATACATATCATGGCACTGAACAAAATAAGCACATTGGTGTTTAGATCAAAATAACATTGTTCTTTGCTCTTGGAACATGCTGTCACATGGTATCTTACACATGGCTGTTTTATGTCCTCAGACCCTTGTCACCATATCCAATGTCCAAAGAAAAGCTCAAAATATTGTCAAAAGAGAAATTTGACAATATGAGGAATTTGACATTATTACAGAAGATTAATCAAATGTGCATATTTCATGTTATCACTATCAGCTGTGTCATACAATTACTGTTTACATATTTATTTACTCAAATATCATGTAAGCTAATATTAAATCTTTGATTTTAGCATTTTAGCTGTACAAACAAGATATTTGGCTGAACCAATTAAAATTTTGAAATTACAAGTTATATGCTAGGTTACATACTGTGCTGTTCAAATAACTTGAGCATTAGAGCCCTGGAAAATGTCAACTAATAGAAATAATAATACAAGTTTTCAGTTGTATCCCTCCCCTCCTTACTGGTACATTTTAATGGATACCTTTATTTTATTTTTAAGATGAAAAGAGCAAAAAATCATATTAAATTTATAATGCAGCTACATTTCTGAGGCACTTCAATTTTTACCTAATCTCTGATAGACTCTATGTAGTTTGGTTTGCATCATGTTTTGCTGATGTTCTACAGATTTATTTCACAAGTTTTGTGATGGTAGAATGTGTCTTTTTGTTACAGATTTTTACTTCCTGGTTGTTTGTCACCATATGTTGCAAAAGTTCAAATTTGTGTGTATTTTTTTCTTTTTAGTCATATTGTTTCTATTTTTTATTATTATCTTTGTTTTATTATTGTTCCTTTGACACACTATATCCAGCAATAAAATGTTCCCAAATGTTCTCAATATTAGTGTAATAGTTATATAGTGGTGGAGGTCAGGATGCAAGCAGGAGTTGTGTTTTTTTTATAGTAATATTTAATAAAAATGAAAGTGTTGGGCATAAGCACAAAGACATGTTTCCAAACTCAATAATATACAATAATACAAGTTCAGACACATAAGTGTAGACATCTTTAATCACCAGTTTATCGAACAATAACAAACCCAATAGGAAAGATATGGAGTATAAATACATAAAATAAATAAGGGAACCTAACTAGTCGTAGGTGATCCTGGTTAAACTAATGTGAGGAAAACAACAAGGAGGGTTTAGAAACACATTTACATTTATGGCAGACGCCCTTATCCAGAGCGACTTACATTTTTATACAAGTGAGCAATTGAGGGTTAAGGGCCTTGCTCAGGGGCACCTCAGTCATGGCCTCAGGCCTGGGGATCGAACCCACGACCCTCCGGTCACAAGACCAGTTCCCGACCACCAGGCCATGACTGCCCTCAAGGTGCCCACAAGGTGAGTGGTAAACATAAAGCATGCGGCTAATACAGTGACAGAAAGAAAAGAAAAACAAAAAAGACAGGACCACATGATGATCACCAACATGGAATGGAGGATGCTGGTGAGGAAACAGCTACAAGTTGCTATTCGAAAATATTAATTTGTTATTTTCAACCAACTTTGAAGTGTGTAAGCTTAACTATACCAATGAAAATGTGCTGAGAACATAGTTATTTATTCTGGAACACTGATGGGAAGGAAATTCCATGATTTGAAATTACAAAAAATTACATTGCTATTCCAGTGGCTGAGGGTACAAAAAAGCAGCTGTGATTGAGACAAGTCATACAAAGCAGTCCTTACCATGACAGACCTAAAACCTAATTTATAGCAATTTGATGGACTTGGTACTCCAAGTAAAGGTTGAAACATTTCAGTGTGTCATTTAAATTATTTCCAACTCACACATTGTTATATTCTGTGTTTTTTATATTTAAGCAGGATGCATTCTTCATTGTCTCCATTTGGGAGGAAGAGACACTACCTTGTTTGTAATGATCAGTATCAACCGTATCTGAGTAACTGAGTATCTGGGATCACCTATCAGTAATACCACACCTCTATAAAGAAGTTAAGACAGTTTATAGAACATCAGTGGGTAATCCAGTATCTCCGCATACGCTGCTGCCATACTGTCTGTCTGTAAATTTAATCTGTTAATAAACAAATTTTCTCTATTAACCCATTAATCTCATTGCTGTGGTTTCCTGGGGTAACCTTAAGATGTTTTTCAATCATCTTATTAAAACCTATATTTTAAACAATCCGTATCCAATAAAATGCATTCTGTAGTGAGGTAACCTACCTATGGGTAACCATCTGTTAACGATGGGTGAGGCAGGATGCCGAAGTGGAGGAATAAAGTTTCACACTGACGTTTATTTAAATTAGCTCAGTGCTTAGCAGCAACAACACGAACAACACCGCAGTAAGACACAAGTGCAACACATAACAGTAATGAGAGAAGCAACAGATGAATAAATGCCAGTAAATGAGGCACATGAGCAAAATGGGCCCCTCTCCCCACTCAGGACTAGGGTAGTCAGGTCTACTTTTCCCCACACTACCATATATCAGCAGAGCAGTCTGATAATTAAATAAAAACACCTAAAGATATAGAAGACATGATCTTACCACACAGACAAACACAGAGACCAGGAACAGGGCTGTAAACATACAATAGAACATATCATTAAACACACTGTAGGTGTGGGCCAAATTTGTTAAGTAATCAGTCTCGTTAATTTACCTATGAAATGGCAGAAGTCTAGATAGTATTAAATTTACTTTAGAAATAAACTTAATATAACTAGTCCCCACTACTTGTGGTCGACTTCCACAGCCCAGTTTGTTTGATAAACAAACTTTAAATCTGAAGGTCACAGTTCGACGGTGCAAAAAGCAAACCAAGCTCTCCTCTACAGCCATGAACACAGACAATATATGAGCTAGATGGGGAATGTTTTCTAATTCGATTTTCATCTTAACATAAATACCTGCCCGTCTCCTCGGCAGTGTATAAAGCGCTCGATAAATTCATCAACAGCAACACAGTTTATTGAAACCCTCCCTGACTTAACTGCTTTAGCCCACTCGCCATCCGATCCAGGAGAGTTAGATAGTCTAACCGACTACTTAGAGAATACCTGCAGATCAGCTCTAGATATAGTAGCTCCACTAAAATATAAAAAAGCTAGATCCAAAAAGCTCGCCCCGTAGTACACTGACCAAACTAGAAACTTAAAACAAATAGCACGTAAATTAGAGCGGAAATGGCGATCTACCAAATTGGAAGTATTCCACTGTGCCTGGAAGGATAGCATTATTGACTACAAACGGGCACTCGCTAAAGCATGCTCAGCATACTTAGCCTCACTGATAGAGAAAAATAAAAACAATCCTAGATTTCTTTTTAATACTATTTCTAAACTTACAAAAAATCAAGCAGGCACAGAACCTCAGATTCCAGTAAACCTCACTAGTAATGTATTTATAGATTTCTTTGATAATAAAATAGAGAATATTAGACAAAATATAAAACCCTTTATTAGCAATACAACTGGTATGTCATCTGGTTTGGTTGATATTGATTTAAATTACATACCGGGAGAAAAACTTGATGCTTTTCATCCACTCCCAAAATCAGAATTAGAGAAAATAATTTCTTCCTTAAATTGTACTACCTGCACACTAGACTCAGTTCCCTCAAAGTTATTAAAAGAGGTATTACCAGCTGTAACTGAACCTCTTCTAACTATAGTTAACTCATCCATTACAATAGGTCACATGCCCAAATCATGTAAATTAGCAATTATCAAACCTCTGATCAAGAAACCAAATCTTGATCCGACTGTGCTATCTAATTATAGACCCATTTCAAACACATCATTTATATCTAAGATCATAGAAAAAGCTGTTGCCCAGCAATTATGCCTATATCTGCATAGGAATAACACATTTGAAAAGTTCCAATCTGGTTTTAGGCCCCATCACAGTACTGAAACAGCATTAGTTAAAGTAACAAATGATCTCCTCCTTGCATCAGATCAAGGCTATGTATCACTGTTAGTGCTTCTTGATCTTAGTGCAGCTTTCGACACAATTGATCATAGGATCTTGCTAGAAAGGTTAGAACGCTGGGTTGGAGTCTCAGGCACAGCCCTTTCATGGTTTCAGTCTTACTTAACAAATCGCTATCAGTTTGTAGAGCTCAATAATATTTCATCCAAACGTACAATGGTTAAATATGGGGTCCCGCAAGGCTCCATCTTAGGACCACTATTATTTACATTATATATGCTACCATTGGGCACAGTTATAAACAAACATGGTGTCAATTTTCACTGCTATGCGGATGACACTCAACTTTACATATCAGCCAAACCCGATGACAAACTCAGTTTAGGAACAATTGAGGCCTGTGTAAGAGATATTAAATGCTGGATGTCTCTAAAATTCCTACAATTAAATGAGGACAAAACAGAAGTTCTCCTTGTGGGCCCTAAGGCCGCAAGACAGAAAATTCCAAATTTAATGCTTAATCTTGCAGACTATCCCATTACACCTGGCACAGTAGCCAAAAACCTAGGCGTCATACTCGACTCCGACCTATCATTTGATAAATATATAGATAATACTACTAGGATAGCTTTTCTACATCTCCGCAACATTGCCAAATTAAGAAATGCATTATCACAGGATGATGCAGAAAAATTGGTGCACGCCTTTGTTAGCTCTAGACTAGACTACTGCAATTCACTACTGTCAGGATGTTCAAATAGTAATCTAAATAAACTTCAAATAGTTCAAAATGCCGCAGCCAGGGTTCTGACCAGAACTAGAAAATTTCAGCATATCAGTCCAGTCCTATCAGCCCTGCATTGGCTCCCAGTTAAATTCCGTATTGACTTTAAAATTCTATTATTAGCATATAAAGCACTACACGGGCTTGCTCCTGAATACCTCCAGGAACTTATTTCCTATTATGAACCCCCACGCCCACTAAGATCACAGGGTGCTGGTCTGTTATTAGTTCCACAAATTAACAAGGTAACAGCAGGGGGAAGAGCCTTTTCTTATAAGGCCCCCCAGCTTTGGAATAATCTTCCTAAATGTGTCCGGGACTCTGACACAGTCACAATCTTTAAATCTAGGTTGAAAACCCACTTATTTAGTCTAGCGTTTGATAATTAATATCCCCCTTAGATAAAGATACAGATCTAGGGGTTCATAGACGAAGGGTTTTATGGTAGACTGGGGTGCTGGTGCTGTCATCCTGTCACTGCTCGTGGTCACTCAAGTTTGTTGACAGTGCAGTGGACGGATGCCATTGTCTCAGAATGCCCCCAAGCCTATATTACCTTCTGGTTCTGCCTTTTTTAGCTAGGCTGTAATAATTTAACTTAGTGCCGGAGTTGCTGCCACACTCCAGAAATGTTTATAATTTCACCTGTCCTGTATACGTCCTCATACAGAGCTAATTTTCCCTGTTTCATTTCTCCACATGGCTGCCCGCCTGCTTGAGGAATAATGAGATGAGGAGAGACAAGCGATCCACCCTGAGCCGGCCACCTCCTGCCTAACCGAATGCCTACACCATGATGGACATTATTACATCTTTTATATTCTGTCTAAATGGACATTATTGCATCTTTTACATTCTGTCTACATTCTGTCTATATTGTTGTTGTTGTCATGGTGACCGGTGTCGGCCAGAGGAGGATGGGCTCCCCCCTGAGTCTTGGTTCCTTTCCAGGTTTCTTCCTCATGCAAAAAACTAGGGAGTTTTTCCTTGCCAGTGTCGCCTTTGGCTTGCTCACTGGGGGCTAGGACTCGGCACTTGTAAAGCTGCTTTGTGACAACAACTGTTGTAAAAAGCGCTATATAAATAAAATTTGATTGATTGATTGATTGATTGATAATTCAGACATGGAATTGTTGGTCACTATATAACCCCAACTAGAATATAGCCAATCACACAAATAACTGTGATGCACTACACATTGCACTACACTCATTGTTCCTTTGTGCCATGATATGGCACGTATATTCTACAATTATAACCCAGCTAGCAAAAAATACATGTCCCAGTTCTGTTAAGCCTGACCATCAGCCGGATCTGGCTCAGATTAAAAATGAATGACAGTTTGATTCTGACCCATGTACTGCTCTCCATATCCCAACCATAGTTACCAGCACTAAGCCAGCACATTTCCAGCTGCTAGCCAGAACAATAATTATAGGGCCGGATATGGCCCACTTTTCGGCCTTCATCCATGTTTTTCCCAGGCTTTCTGCCATAATTTATTAATGTATGTAATTTACTTTACTATTGAGGCTAAAATGCTCATTATTCATGAATGAACTACTCATTATTACTACTACTACTAATAATCAGTGTTGCGAATAATGCCGTTAAAATAACACCCTTAGGTAATTTTGTCATTTTGTCAGTAACGGGATAATATAATGAATGACTTTTCATGTCGTTACAACACTGTTGACGTTACTGGTCATTAAAAGCGGTGCGTTACTATATATTGATATACTAACAGTAATGCGAACGGACCCCTGCCCAGGCTAGTGAGGAGTAACAGATTTCGATAGGTCACAGTTCTCGGTGTAACACCTGTTTAAGTTAACAAGTCAGTAAGCGATGGGCTAAGGCAGCGTTATGGTAGCCAATCAGAGCCAGTGTTGTTACACACGCGCCGAATCACACCAGTGACACACGACACAAACGGAGAAGAGGCAGAAATGGTGAGATAGGAGCAAGCCGAAGAAAAATAATAATTTTCAAGGTGGCGATATAAACATTATTTAAGAAAATACTTAAAGTTCCTGAATGTCTACCAGACTAGGTATATGATTTATTTAATTAAGAATAGTAGTTTTATTGTTAAGTTTACTTCTGTTGTGAACAAACCAGTTGTCTCAGTTTGAGAGAATTAAATTTGATAGATGTAAATGCACTTTATATAGTGTAACTGTTTACTTTTGCTTTTTTTTTTCCAAAGATTTGGGATTTTAAAGGATTTTATCCTGCACTGGTCTGTTGATGTGCAATAAATATAAAAAGTTTCTGACCTTTCTGATCTACTAATTTCAACTGACTGTGAAAACTGCTTTTTCAAAAAATCCTTATTCATTGGCATATAACTTTTTTTTTAACTAATGCAAATAGTTACCACTTTCCTTGGTAACAAGTTACTTTTATTATAGAGTAATTCAGTTACTAACTCAGTTACTTTTTTGAACAAGTAGTGAGTAACTATAACTAATTACTTTTTTAAAGTAACGTTCCCAACACTGCTAATAATAATAATATAATAAATTGGTATGCTTGAGAAGGTAAAACACAGAATTGTGCTGGAGGTGTCCAGGGCTGCAGATCTACACCCCTGCTTTACCAGGTCATATGTACTTATTAATATATCTTTCTTTGTTTAACCCTCTATGGCATGATTTCTTATTTAAGGAGGAAAAAATATATATATATATATATATATATATATATATATATATATATATATATATATATATATATATATATATATATATATATGGGATCTATATATATATATATATATATATATATATATATATATATATATATATATATATATATTTGGGATCTTAGGGGTCCTTAGGGGATCTTGCTCCCCCACCCCCCTACCACCAGATTTTGGTTTGTTGCCTAAGGGCAACAAGCAGAGGCGGTCTTTGTATAGAGGCGTAGCTAGGCAACTGCCTTGAGCCCCTCCCACTGCAGCCCACTGTAGGGGCCCCCTGACTAGCTAACTTATTTCTCACATATTAATGTTGATGGGCCCCCTAGCTAAATTCGCCTTGAGCCCCCAAATTGCTAAGTCCACCACTGGCAACAAGATGCTATGAGGGTAGTAAAACACGAAGGTTTTCTGTAATTATATAAGTGTAATGAGGAAACAAGCAATAATCACATGAGAAGTTTTAACTCACAAATGATTTATCAATTAGTGGGTTAGAAATTTGCTGTAATGTGTGTTTGTGTTTCTGAATGTTTGTTCCTGTGGGATACAGATTGAATCAAAGTTTTTTCTTTTTTTTTACTTTACAAAGCACTGCAGAACCCATGAACTGCTCCAGTTCTTAAGTATTGAGGTTAAGGGGTTTGTTGGTCTCACAATGAATAGTAGGGCTGGGTATCGATTCAAATTCCAAGAATCGATCCGATTCCGATTCTGAAGATTAAGGTTTGAAGGTGCTGGAATGTAGGCTAGAGTACTTTAAAATGCTTGAAATTGTTACATTACGTTAACAAATATGAGCCTCTTGTAATTCCAGGACGAAACATGAGAGAACGTGAAGACGTTAAGATTGGGCGTTTTGAAAATAAACAACCATTAAATAATGTGGTAAAAAGCGCAATATTTCGAATCATTTCGAGTATATGTATAAATGTTGAACTTAATTTTAAAGTTTTACGTGCTCGGAAATATTGGTACAAGCGCTTGAATTCCACTGTAACGTCTACTCCGCCCCAACCTATGTGAGATCTTCGTGTTTCCCTTAGTTATGTTTTTTAGTTGAATCTCCGTAGCATTCTCCTGTCACGCCCCTTGATCTCGCCGCTCATTGTTGGTCTTGATCAGCTGTTAATGTTTAACTCCTTGATGTGTTTGGTTTATATTCCCGTGTGCCCAGTCTTTCCTTGTAAGTCAATTTCTGGTATTCATTGTTGCGAGAGTTGTATGTTCTGTTCCCCGTGTTTGTTATCGGATCTGCCCTTGGTGTTTAACTTTGATCATTGTATGTTCAGCGTTTGGTCCTTTCGATTAGATTTGTTTCGCAGATCATATGTTTGGTTTTGTACTCGTTATTGAGTCAACGTGTTATTGTTTCCTGATGGTTCGTTAGTGAAGTTAGTTGATTTCTCCAGGTCTGTTTTGCATTAGTCCGGTTTATTGTATTGTCCTTTTTGAATGCGTTTGTTTGTTTACTGTTTGTGTAATAACTCGTTCATATTTTTGTATTCCTTGTCATGTCTGAGAGGTGTTGGGTAACTTGGGTATGAATTACAATATTATATATTCACAATATTACAATAATGCCTAGATAGTAAAGTGCTGTAAAAGGCAAGCCAGTGCAGTAATTATACAGTAATAAGGTAATGCAGTAACACAATGTAAATTTAAACATGGACATAACTGCACACAGACGACGTAACAACACGCCCACAAGGAGGGGTCCGGAGCTGAACCGTGACAGTAGTTTACAGGGAAGGAACCTTTATTTTAACATGAACTACAATGACCTTGACTATATCACAGTGTCATCTGCTGATTTGTGAGTTTTATTTATGAGGCTAATGACGTCAATTCAGTGCAGTGCACATTATCTTATGTGTTGCAATATTTAACTTCAATACTTGAACGATCGTTATTTCAATACTTGAACGATCTCGTTTTCCAGACAGGAAAATGTCCATAGTATAAAACATCAGCCTTGTAACATGTATGACCACCACAGGATGCAACAGACTCGACTTTGGATAACTCTTAAATAAATATATTTTTATTTTCTGAGAACGTGTTCCCAATGTGGTGCCGAGCACAGAATGACAACTCTAGTGGTCTACAGGAAACAAGCGGAAATTATTAAAACCATGACAGGTGTCAGTCTACAGTGTGGGATTTGAGATAATGGAAATGGAAAGAGTTTTTCCATTTAAAATGACACCGTGGTAGCTAGTTATCTTAGACAAACCAGAAAAGAAAAGACAATCTAGAATATGCGTTAGAACTTTAAAACAACAGAAAATAAATGACACTTAGAAAATAAATTTTTATAAAGTTTGAAAACCCGTGCTTGCTTGTGCAAAGTACTCCAAATGTAGCCTATTTATTTATTTGTTTAGCATCCAAAAATAAAAAATAGAAAACCTTTTGCTTTAACACAATTAGAATAGGACACCCCCTATTTCAACATCAAACGCTTTTGGTGTTTTCCATACCTCCCCCTAATTTAGCAAACGACTGTTTGCACGCCTCAAAGCAAGGCTCATAGCAATTGGTTTTGTTACTCGTGCTGAGGATAAACCGAAGGGAGAAATTGACTTAAACGTTAAAATCTCTAGTTTAGTTCGTAAAACAAGGTTGTTGTGAATGAACATCTGCTTGTGTTTTACGTGGAATAATCCATTCTCAGCTGTGGATATACGGTTTGCCTAAATTGCGACGCTATTTTACCCTCGGTAAAATAAATAAACCGATATGCAGATATTCGCATCTGCTGTAATAACGCTTATCTTGTCAAGTGGAACTCTTGCTGAGGACATTAATAGCTGCCCTTACGGGTGTGAATGCTCGCAATGGAGAAGATTGTCTGTTTCCTGTAGTGATATAGAGGCTGTGCCTGTATTTCCTGCAGACACGGAGACACTGTGAGTATACCAAACAGTTACTGCCTAACTAGTTTTCCAAATACCCTATAGAAAAAAAATACATAAGCGCATTGAAGGTACTGTATTAGTCTGCTGCATTTTGTTTGATTCAAATACAAAACGTGAAAAATCGGCTTCTTAATAGCTGCTGATAATCTATGTGATCAAGCAGTGTTCTAAAAATAAACAATTAGAAAAGTGATGGAAATGTTGCTTGGTATCATTTATTGACTGGTAACTGGTACTTTTCCTATAAAATATTCTGTTTTGTAAAGAACTGCATGTTGCTTCCATCTTGCTAAGTTTGTGGTGTATGTCTTCTCTTCAAAATATGCATATTTGTGTTTTTTAGATGATATGTGCATATTTGAGATGAGGTGTTTTATTGTATCTTTGACCCTTTCGTCTGGATTCGAAGTATTTCACATTATATATATATATATATATATATATATATATATATATATATATATATATATATATATCATATATATATATATATATATATATATATATATATCATATATTTTGAATAAATGTAACAATGGCATTGTAGTGGGGTGAAAAGTGACACTGAGTTACCAAGGCTGCAAGTGGGGAAAGGGTCTGGAATTTTATTTTCCATTAAATATTAATACCAATAATGCCAGTAAATGTTGCTAGCTAATGTACATTTGATGTTTTGGGTAAATAAGTCGGTTGATTGATGGAAATGGACTGGACTCGCATGAAATGGACTGGACTAAAGTCCATCTTCTTCAGGTGCAGTTAACTTGGCATTCATTTTGCTAAAGTGGCAGTGCACATTACATCCATGATATGTAAGATGATGCCCAACATAGCTAAATCCGGTTTTCCGAAAAGAAAAGAAACAGGAAGGCGACAAAAAAGTTATGAGGTAAATCAACTGATATCAAACGTCTTTCCCAAGAAAGGTGAGCCCAAATAGTCTACAGTAAATTAACTCCTGTGGTTATAAAATACTTCAATACGTCCACAATTGTCAGTGCTAAAAATTGCAAAACAAAACAAAATTATGTCTTATCTGTAATCTTAGGTAAACTTTAAATATTTTTTGTTTGCATAGCCTACCACACCATTGGAATAGTATACTAATTCAAAATGCTAACAGTACCAATAATCTACTAATTTGATGTGTGTGCATAGTGCCCAGAATGTGATGCTCCACCCCTGTGGTGTATGACATGTTTAAGGAAGGGAGGAAGAAAGTACAAATTGTTTGGCTGTAGCTCACCTTCATTTGTAGAATGTATAAAAAACATTTTTAAGACTTAAGATGAAAACCTTCACTACTGTAACTTTTTCAAGTCACTAAGAAGTTAAAGATGGTGGGAAAAGTACAAGAACACTTGAAAGGTTTGTATAGCGTGACTCCTTGATCTTTAAAGTCTCACTTGATGTCTGACTGTCATGTCACACTTGATGCCCTTACATGCAATATTTACTTTTTGTTGCATTGAAATCTTTAGAAGTCTTTATGGGAAATTCAGGAGAGAGAGATGGTTTCAAGTTTATATACACAGCACAAATCTCCTAGCAAAATATTTTGTGACAATGTCTCAACAGTGACAATAAACATGTAACACGATAAGGAAAATCACAATAATTTAAATCATTTACAAATACACAATCAAAAACAGATTAAACAGAATGGTGAGGTACATATGGTTTGATGAATAGGTTTCTGAAAGTCAACATAATGTTCTATATGCAGTGTCTTATGTGAGTGTGCATGATTGGACTGCAAAGTATCATTTTGCTGTGCTGTTATGACAGTACACGGCTTGTAGAAAAACTCTCCTCCTGAACTCTGTCTTTTCTCCCTCACTGCGGTAGCATTTCCTGATGGCACCAGAGAATTTTTTGCAGGGCTTACTGTAAATGTCCTGCAGACCTGGGAGAGCATAAGCTGTAAGACATTCAGCTGAATAAACTACTGACTGTTCTCCAGGCGTTATGGCCTGTTTGGTGAGGTTCCCTTAAAAGACAGTGATTTTTCTGGTCAGCACACTCTCGGTACTAGAGTAAATATTTGTGAGTTTGCAAGGGTGGCAAAATCCTCAACCTGGGGAGAATCTTTCTTATGCTTGCATTTGAATGAGTGGAGAATGTGTTGTACTGAGATTTGAAAGCCTAGTTGTCTGAAATGATTCACTGTATCCACAGTGATCCAAATGTTGTGCCTGTTCTTCTGTTTACCAAGGTTCAAAATCTGTTTGTATTTGTGACAGTAAGTCCTCACATACCAGTGTTAGGTCTCTACATTTTCCAAGCAGGTCCACTCATCATTACTGGTGGATCAGGCCCACCGCAATGGTGTTATCAGCAAACAATAATAAAGTATCAGTATCATCATATACCTAACATGCCTTTTGTCTGTATGAATCATTGTGTATTTGTGTATAATGAGTAGGATCAGGATCTGTTTGGATCAAATGCAAACTGTCAGAGGCCAAGAGGTTTCTGTCTGAAAATGAAGATGAACAGCTAGTTGATTAGTGCAGGATTTAAACACCTCACACTAGATTCCATTCAGAACTGCAATTTCCAAACTGTTCCCTTTCCTTAGCGCCCCTGATGACACTTTCCTGTAGTTGTAAAATATCTGCATCCTCAATGCATACATTCAGCAGTGCACTTGATGGTTCAGACAATCTTAGCCCTACGTATGTATTATTGCCAGGGTAGTCAACTCTCACGCATTGAGCGTGAGACACACGCATTTGACTGTCTTCACACGCTCTCACGCCACACTTGCGATTTCTCACGCCGAAAAAAAAATCTAGTTTATTTACCTCTGATCCACATCTATTATTCAATGAGTTACTAGTTCACTCTGGCGCCAACCACCGGCGATCGATAGATACCCCCCCCCCCCCCCCCCCGTCAACAATTTACACTTGCCACCTCCTCCAGATTCAAATCTCACTTGAACTGATCTTCAAAAGTTGGCAACCCTGGTTATTCCTATCAGTAATATCTGCTACAAGCAATATGTGATTTTCAATCAATCAATCAAATTTTATTTATATAGCGCTTTTTACAACAGTTGTTGTCACAAAGCAGCTTTACAAGTGCCGAGTCCTAGCCCCCAGTGAGCAAGCCAAGGGAGACAGTGGCAAGGAAAAACTCCCTAGTTTTTTTGCATGAGGAAGAAACCTTGAGAGGAACCAAGACTCAGGGGGGGAACCCATTCTCCTCTGGCCGACACCGGTCACCATGACAACAACAACAACAATTTAGACAGAAAGAAGAGAAAGAAAAGGAAAAATATGTAATAATGTCCATCATGATGTATGCATCTGGTTAGGCAGGAGGTGGCTGGCTCAGGATGGATCGCTGGTCTCCTCATCTCATTATTCCTCAAGCAGGCGGGCAGCCATGTGGAGAAATGAAACAGGGAAAATTAGCTCTGTATGAGGACATATACAGGACAGGTAAAATTATAAACATTTCCGGAGTGTGGCAGCAACTCCGGCATTTCGTTAAATTATTACAGCCTAGCTAAAAAGGCAGAACCAGAAGGTAACATAGGCTTGGGGGCATTCTGAGACAATGGCATCCGTCCACTGCACTGTCAACAAACTTGAGTGACCACGAGCAGTGACAGGACGACAGCACCAGCGCCCCAGTCTACCATAAAACCCTTCGTCTATGAACCCCTGGATCTGTACTTTTATCTAAGGGGGGATATTAATTATCAAATGCTAAACTAAATAAGTGGGTTTTCAACCTAGACTTAAAGATTGTGACTGTGTCGGAGTCCCGGACGCATTTAGGAAGATTATTCCAAAGCTGGGGGGCCTTACAAGAAAAGGCACTTCCCCCTGCTGTTACCTTGTTAATTTTTGGAACTAATAAAAGACCAGCACCCTGTGATCTTAGTGGACGTGGGGGTTCGTAATAGGAAATAAGTTCCTGAAGGTACTCAGGAGCAAGCCCGTGCAATGCTTTATAAGTTAATAAAAGAATTTTAAAGTCAATACGGAATTTAACTGGGAGCCAATGCAGGGCTGATAGGACTGGACTGATATGCTGAAATTTTCTAGTTCTGGTCAGAACCCTGGCTGCGGCATTTTGAACTATTTGAAGTTTATTTAGATTCCTATTTGAACATCCTGACAGTAGTGCATTGCAGTAGTATAATCTAGAGCTAACAAAGGCGTACACCAATTTTTCTGCATCCTGTGATAATGCATTTCTTAATTTAGCAATGTTACGGAGATGTAGAAAAGCTATCCTAGTAGTATTATCTATGTATTTATCAAATGATAGGTCAGAGTCGAGTATGATGCCTAGGTTTTTGGCTACTGTGCCAGGTGTAATGGGGTAGCCTGCGAGATTAAGCATTAGATCTGGAATTTTCTGTTTTGAGGCCTTAGGGCCCAGAAGGAGAACTTCTGTTTTGTCCTCATTAAGTTGGAGGAAGTTTAGAGACATCCAGCATTTAATATCTCTTACACAGGCCTCAATTTTTCTTAAACTGAGTTTGTCATCAGGTTTGGCTGATATGTAAAGTTGAGTGTCATCTGCATAGCAGTGAAAATTGACACCATGTTTGTTTATAACTGTGCCCAATGGTAGCATATATAATGTAAATAATAGTGGTCCTAGAATGGAGCCTTGCCGGACCCCATATTTAACTTTTGTACGTTTGGATGGAATATTATTGAGCTCTACAAACTGATAGTGATTTGTTAAGTAAGAATGAAACCATGAAAGGGTTGTGCCAGAGACTCCAACCCAGCGTTCTAACCTTTCTAGCAAGATCCTATGATCAATTGTGTCGAAAGCTGCACTAAGATCAAGAAGCACTACCAGCGATACATAACCTTGATCTGAAGCAAGGAGGAAGTCATTTGTTACTTTAACTAATGCTGTTTCAGTACTGTGATGGGGCTTAAAACCAGATTGGAACTTTTCAAATATGTGATGCCTATGCAGATAAAGGCATAATTGCTGGGCAACAGCTTTTTCTATGATCTTAGATATAAATGATGTGTTTGAAATGGGTCTATAATTAGATAGTACAGTAGGATCAAGATTTGGTTTCTTAATCAGAGGTTTAATAACTGCTAATTTACATGATTTGGGCATGTGACCTATTGTAATGGATGAGTTAACTATAGTTAGAAGAGGTTCAGTTACCGCTGGTAATACCTCTTTTAATAACTTTGATGGAACCGAGTCTATTGTGCAGGTAGCACAATTTAAGGAAGAAATTATTTTCTCTAATTCTGATTGTGTGAGTGGATGAAAAGCATCAAGTTTTTCTCCTAGTATGCGATTTAAATCGATGTCAACCAAACCAGATGACATACCAGTTGTATTGCTAATAAAAGGTTTTATATTTTGTCTAATATTCTCTATTTTATTATCAAAAAAATCTATAAATACATTACTAGTGAGGTTTACTGGAATCTGAGGCTCTGCGCCTGCTTGATTTTTTGTAAGTTTGGAAATAGTATTAAAAAGGAATCTAGGATTGTTTTTATTTTTCTCTATCAGTGAGGCTAGGTATGCTGAGCGTGCTTTAGCGAGTGCCCGTTTGTAGTCAATGATGCTATCCTTCCAGGCACAGTAGAATACTTCCAACTTAGTAGATCGCCATTTACGCTCTAATTTACGTGCTATTTGTTTATCATGGTGAAATGGTGAAAGCAGCAAAGAAAAACTCCCTGGGTGGAATAAGGAAGTAACCTTGCAAGACGCAAGGGAGCCCACCCTTTTGGATGGTCCAACTTATAACCTGTCCAAGCTTTATCAAACTATATAGTATTTTGCATAATAGTGATATGGTTAAATCACACATTTTTCTTACATTTTGAGTCATTTTAAAATCAATGTATGCAATCTGACATAAGAAAAAATTAGGCCAGAAGTCCACAGACGTTAGTTTCTTGTTAGTACATGTACTGTATATATGTTAAGTATTTTTCTTCAAAGATATAATTACAATGCATAGTCAATAAAACTTCAATACCAGTTACCTGTCTTCTTCTTCTGATTCCACAACTGCCTCAGACTCCGAACTGCTATCAATGACAATTGGTGCATAGATACTGGTGTAGAGTACTCACTCACTACTCACTACTCACTGTGAAGAGGAAAACAAATGTGCGTGATATTTGATTTACAATTAACTAGAATAAATGAATTAGCAATAACTACATTTGATTTAAAAATTAACATATATTTATGGCAGATGCTATTTGCACCCGGGTATATGCAGCAGTGTGTGCTATTTGCACCTGGGTATATGCAGCAGTGTGTGCTATTTGCACCCAGGTATATGCAGCAGTGTGTGCTATTTGCACCCGACATTTTGATTTATCAGAGATTAGTACTATTCTTTTGTGTTTTGTGACAAAACACATTTTGCTTACAAATTATTTTACAAGAGGTGAAGATACTTTTTTGGGGGGTTATGGGGTGGACCTCAGTTTAGTCTTATTGAATTTTGTTTTTCAATTGTGAGTCTCTTCTTTGTTTTTCTTTACCATGCTCTTAGAATTTAAATAGCAATTTAATTATCCTAAGTCACTTGCCGCTAATGGCAGTAATCATGCTAAATACTACATTATAATATACACTGCCAGTGATAAATAATGTTCAAACAAAATGTAACAAGTTAATATCTGTCTGTAGCACCCTGATATGTACACCACATTGTATGATATATACAAATATTCTTCCTGCCAGTACATTATCAGCCCCTTTAATTTTATTTAATTTCACAGAATGCAGAAGACAGATTTGACTTTTTTATTCATTTTTTCTGGATGGTTTGTAATTTTTTTAAAGAAGTAAATTGGGGTTTTTATTATTTACATCATGTTTAAATAAATTTTAATTTTGTGCATTGGATGGTAGCCCTCTTCACTCCATAATCTCAGTGCTCTCTGGAATTCCTCATAACTGTCGAAGGAGTCTCCTTCACAAATGTTCTTTAGTTTTTCTTCCTTCTTGGGAGAAAACACAAATATTAGCTTATATAAAATAGTCATTACATTATAAGTCTGGCATATTGACTCTGTCATGCAAAAACCTTAATTCAAAAGGACAACTGTACATATTTTGTTATACACATTGTAAGATAGCAGTGCGACTGTCACGTAGGGCTACGCCCCCCTCTCTAACTGTCACTTCGGGTTCCTGCTCCTCGTGTCTGTTGTTCCCTGCGTGTCCGTCTCCATGGTTTCCCCTCGTCTGACACGCCCGTGTCATCACTGTCTTCACCTGTGTGTCTAGTTTAGTTCTGTGTATTTATAGTCCCAGTGTTTCACATATCGGTTATCGGTTCTTTTGTTCTATTTGGTTAGTTTGTGCTCTTGTTATTCATGCTCTTTGGTCGTGTTGTGCTCTTGTTATTCATGCTCTTTGGTCGGTGTTCTACGCTTCCTGGTCTGTGAGTTCTACTCGTTTCGTTGCTCAGTCGTCTGTGTTTTCTGTAGCCTGATTTTCTAGTTTGTATGCATTTACCCCGTGTTTGATTTGAAGTGTTCGTTCGGTGTCTTAGTGTCCTGTTTAATTCTTAGTATCGTCATGCCTGTTTATTTGTCAAACCTGGATGGCTCGCCCGTTATGACCCCTGCCTGTTTGAACGACTTTGATCATGATCATTCCTCTTAATAAATCTCGCTCTCCTCAGCGTTTGTGTCCGCCTCCAAGCTCTGTAGCGCGAGTTGCGTTACAGTGACAGATTTACCTGAACACACCTCATTTCGAGACCAGCACACATATATGCAGTGGCGTGCACAGACACACATATATGCAGTGGCGTGCACAGACACACATATATGCAGTGGCGTGCACAGACACACATATATGCAGTGGCGTGCACAGACATTTTGGGGGGCAAGTGCTCGGGGGGGGCACTTTTTAGCACACGTGGAACACTTCATTATAAAAAAAATTACAAGCACATGTTGAATGAAATTTGACTTTTATTTGTCACATTCTCTAAACGTGAGTTTTCAATGGAAAAAAATCACGCAGCCAACTGATATAATTCATATCCAATATACAGTCATGTCCTTCAGTTAACTTCTGTTTACCCTCCACTGTCTGCAGGCCTTGTTGCATATGTTTTGCAATTAGTAAATCAATATAGGCCTACATTTAAGTGTGTTGTCATTACGTGAATACAGATGGGCATTTTTCACAGGTAATGGGGAACTTCCCGTTTCTTCTTTCACAAACGAATGTGTTAATTTATGTTGCCTAACAAAACCTATACAACAGAAAACTTTCAGCTTAATACATAGATTTGCAAATTCTACCTTAATTATTTGTATGTGGTTGTTATCTATCGTTGATTTGGGCGACTAGTTTATCAGGTGATCAGTCGGCTAAAAATGCTGAGTAGTTTGGTGCTGTATGAGACATTTTACTGCACAACGAAATGATTTCACGTTGGGCTTAGAGGGCAAACGGTGCGATTTGACTTGATGTGTATGTGACCTGGCTGGTGGGGCACGGGAGAAGAAGTCTATCTGTGACTGTGTGTGCTGCGCTGAAGACGCTTCCTTCCACTCGCTGAACTGAACTGCTGCTGCAGCGCATCTTGTGTTAAAGGAAGAGAGAGGTCGGGTGTGTGCGAGGTGGTGGCTCATTTCAGGGCATTGTTTTTAATCACTCAAGTTTTCAAAAGATCATTTCAAACCGACCTCAGTAAAATGATAATAATAATAATAAAAAAAAAAAAGTTTCAAAAGGGCACTTTCATTGATAAAGGGCAGAGTTGGTGGTGCTTTAGCGCCACCTGATGTCTATGTGTGCACGCCACTGCATATATGCACAATATATGTGCAAAGACCGTTGTTATTTGAGCGGCTAACAAACATTTACATCAACAATAAACAATATAAAATAAAATAGTTTTATATATTTTTATATATAGTTTTTATAATATTTATCACAAACTGGAATTAACTTTACCTCTGATCTTCGTTTTAGAAGTGATTTCTTCATTGTCTGTGAACATAAAATAAGATGACGTTTGCAAGTTAGCTATAATGCTCCTATTTGTGGTAATTTGTAGATTAGTCAGGAATGACTCGGACTACAGCTTGTCTTTAGCCAGTAGGCATAGTTTACTTAACTCTTCTTTTACCTGTGACCATACATGTACATAATCCCGCCTTCAGTACGGAACGCCCAGAGGACCACAACTCACCACATCTCCCTTTCCCCCAAAGTAGTGATAAAATATTAACAAAAACATGAACTACTGAAAACCTATAGTCTGACACTTAAAACAGGACTCCTGAGAAAAACCCAAAATAACATTTCACACCCTTTCAATTATTCTGTCTTACTATTGTACATAGTCATTAAGCCATGCTGGTGCCTTCACCTCCCTCCTTGGATGAGCCCTTTCCACCTGCTCGCCCTCTCTCTCTTCTGGTCCTGCTGTCTGTTCTGTCTCCCCCGCAGTCTGTGCAGGGGTTTGTATGTCTGGTAAGGGTCTGAGATGTGCCTTGTTTCTTCTCACCACTTCCGAATCGGTCTCCACGACAAAGGAACGGGGAGTGTCTGCTTGTCTTAGCACCGTAGCAGGCTCGTGGGTGTTTGTAATCCAGACCCGCTGACCTGCTATTAGCTCTGGCCTGACCCCAGCTCTATGCCTTTTATTGTAGGCCAGTGTCTGTGCCTGTTTTAACTCCTTGTCCTTGTCTGCAAATTTCTTTTGGTTTGGCCATTGTGGTTTAAGTTGTCCCGGTGAGACTGGCAATGTTGAGCGCAGCTTTCTGCCCATTAGGAGTTCAGCTGGTGAAGGGCCTTGATGTGTGACCCGGTATGCCAATAGGGCTTTGTAGGGGTCATTGTTCTTCTTCAAGAGGCTTTTCACAGTTTTAACAGCCCACTCTGCCTCCCCGTTGCTCTGGGCGAAGAATGGGCTGCTGGTGACGTGTCTGAAGTCGTAGTCTGTGGCAAAAAGGGAGAAAGAGCTAGAAGAAAACTGAGGTCCATTATCTGTTATCAAAATTTCAGGCACCCCATGTCTAGCAAAAATTGATTTCAGGCCATTAATTACCCCTGCTGACGTAGTTATAGGTGTCTTCATTATTTCAATATATCTTGAATAGTAGTCTACTACCAGTAAATAAGAGTCATTTTGCCAGTAAAACATATCTGTGCCGATTTTCTGCCAAGGCTGCTTAGGCAGCTCTGAGGGTATCATCGGCTCTGGGTGTAGCTGTTGGTGCTTAGCACATATCTCACACTGGGCCACGACTTTTGTGATTTGAGCACTCAGGCCTAACCACCACACAGACTGAGCTCTCAGCTTGCATTTGGATATCCCCATATGTCCCTCGTGCAGTCGGGCAAGTATTTCATTTTGCAGTGTCTCTGGAATGACAATACGTTGTCCTTTCATCAAAAGATCACCATTCATGTGTAACTCCCCTTGGTGAACCCAATAAGCCTTCAGTTGCTGGGGAAGCTCCTCTTGTCGTGGCCAGCCTCTTTTGCACTGAAGGATCAGCTGACTGCAGATGGCATCCTGCCGCTGATGTTCAGCTATCTGCTAGAGTTTGGACTGAGATGCAGGTAAGCTGTCATGTACTGTGTTAACGAAAATCTGTACTTCCCCTTCCATCTGTGTTTCTTCTGCTGTCATTGGACGCCTTATCGGAGCTCTGGACAGTGTGTCTGCTGTGATGAGGGCTTTTCCGGGAACATGCACAATGTTGTATGTAAACCTAAGCAATCGCAGGCGGAATCGCTGAATCCTGGGAGGTAAGTCATCCAGTGCTTTTGTCCCCAACAGTGCGAGGAGGGGTTTATGGTCAGTTTCTATTGTGAACTGTAATCCAATGAGGTATGAACTTAGCCTCTCACAGGCCCAGGTGACGGCCAGTGCCTCCTTTTCCACCTGGGCATATCGTTGCTCTGTCTCAGAAAGGCTCCGAGAAATATAGGCAACTGGACGCCACTGCATGTTTTCGTCTCTCTGCATTAAGACTGCCCCAAGGCCAAAGGACGATGCATCCGCAGACACCTTTGTCTTGGCTTGTGGTCTGTATTGAGCCAAGACCGTTGGTGATGTCAGCTCATTCTTGAGCTTGTCAAAGGCTGTCTGCTGTATATGACTCCAGGACCAATCATTGTCTTTTACCAGCAGATCTCTGAGCGGTTTGGTCGAATCTGCAAAGTGACGAATGAATTTTGCAACATATGTCACCATCCCCAAAAACCACCTAATGTCTGCTGTGTTCTGTGGGACCGGCATGTCTGTAATGGCTCTGATTTTGTCAGGGTCAGGTTCAATGCCTGCTGCGCTCACTTTATGTCCTACAAACACAACTTCCGACTGTGCAAAGGTGCATTTCTCATTTAGTGTAAGTCCTGCCTCTTGAAGTCGTGTCAGGACAGCTGTGAGCCGCTCATCATGCTCCGCTGTATTTTCTCCAGATACAAGGACATCATCTGCATGGCATATAACCCCTTTAAGACCCGCCAAGAGCTGGGACATGCGTCTTTGAAAATGTTCTGGCCCAGAATTTATCCCAAAAGGGAGTACATTGAAACAGAAACGGCCAAAGGGAGTAATAAATGTTGTTAGTTCCCTACATTCTTGTGCTAATGGTATTTACCAAAAGCCACTACGTGCATCCAATTTTGTGAAAAATCGTGCACCATTCAGCTGTGCTAATGACTGGTCCACTGAAGGCAAGATATGTCTTTCTCTGCACACGCTTTCATTGAGCTTGGTGAGGTCAACACAAAGTCAAATTTTGCCATTGGGTTTTGGGACTACTACAATCCCCGGACACCACTCAGTGGGTTTCTCTATCCTGGAGATGACCCCCATTTCCTCCATCCTTTTCAATTCCTCTTTGACTTTTTCAGTTAGGGGTATTGGCACACGGCGAGGGGTTGTAAGGGCATAGGGGATTGCATCTTCTCTCAGGCGGATACGGTAGTCACCTTCTAGTCTCCCTAATCCCATGAACACCTTTGGGAATTTCTTTTTGAATGTTTTCTCTGGTTCCCCATTCACTTCCGGTGTGTCAATTTCCTCCATTCGCTCAACAAGGTGTAGTGCTGTAAGTGCTGGTAAGCCCAGCAGTGGCCTGGCTAAATTATCGATGATAAACACTGGCTGAGTCGAATCTCTGTTCTTGCTTTCAAGACTACACTGAATCTGCCAGCCTGGCAGAATTTGGGCCAAACAGTTTTTGGGGGGTGTGCAGTAGGGGGCCGTCTCTTTTATAGCTATACAGTCTGGTAGGAATGGCGGTCACCGCTGCCCCTGTATCTAGTTTAAAGGAAACTACTGTGCCATTCAGTTTGACGTCTGAGTACCAGCCAGTGCTGTCTGACCTCACCTCACCTAGGAACAGGCTGTCCTGGCAGAGTTCCTCTTCATCTGCCACCTCGTGTACAGGCTGCTTAGACTTGCAGACGGCTGCAAAGTGTCCTCGTTTGTGACATTTCCTGCATGTAGCCTCTTTGGCAGGACAGTCTTTCCAATTGTGTGACTGAGCCCTCCCACATCTATAACAGACAGATGATGTAGCATACTTGTTCTGTTTAGCTCTCTGTTGTGCACTCCCCTCTTTCTTCACTAGGCTCTTTAATGGGTGCCTGGCCACTCGCCCCGCGCAGCAGCCCCTGTTGTTGTTTCACAGTTTTGCTCTGTTTTACTCGCTGTACAGCTGTAGTCAGGGTCAGTTTTGCATCCATCTGTAATTTCTCGGAGAGGGTGACATCTCTTATGCCGACAACAATGCGATCTCGGATCAGTTCATCTCTGAGAGCCCCGAACTTGCAATAATCCGCCTGTTTGTGAACCGCGGTGATAAAGCTATCTGCCGTTTCTCCCGGTTCCTGTTTACGCATGTTAAACTTCGCCCTTTCGAAAATGACATTGTGTTCTCCAATGAAATGGGCGTCAAAGCACGTTTTTACTTTTTCGTAGACCAACTTGTCCCCCTCCGTTAGCTCTGATGCATTTAAAATATCTTCGGATTCATCTCCCATAGAATATATCAACGTATAAACTTGAAAAGCTTCTTCCCTTTTAGCCAACCCCGATACAACCCTGTACCTCTCAAACCGTCGGATCCATTTGGGCCAGTTTTGAATATCTCTGCAGTCAAACTTTTCTGGTGGGTTTATGCGAAACACCTCTCCATCGTAGCTAGCTGCAGTGGAGCCTCCCACGCGTTCCCTCTCCGTGTCGGACATTTCGAATACAAATCAATGCTTAATCCTCGCTATGCAGTTCTTGTGACGTTAATTGCATTTACATTAGGAATAAAACGCACATCATTGAAGAGGCACCACTTCTGACACCATGTGGTAATTTGTAGATTAGTCAGGAATGACTCGGACTACAGCTTGTCTTTAGCCAGCAGGCATAGTTTACTCAACTCTTTTTACCTGTGACCATACATGTACATAATCCCGCCTTCAGTACGGAACGCCCAGAGGACCACAACTCACCACACTATTAGCTCAAAAATATATCAGTGTTCAGTCAACAGTGTTCGTTGGATAATAATTCTCACACTATTTCTTAAATATATATCTTTAAAATGTAGAGTTAAATTGAGTGATGGACCTTTATACATAACTATTAACCAAATTCTGCTTACCGTTTCCTACTGTCTCCGTTTCCCATCGGTTCCTTTGAATTTGCGCCTTTTCGCTCCCGCACATTCATTAGTAGACATGCGCAGACGGGTTCACTTTCTTTCTTTAAATTAAGGGGTGAAAATAGCCTCGCTGTGTGGCAAATGCTACTTGTACCCGGGTGCAAATAGACACTCAGTTTATTTTAAACATACTTATGGAAGCTGTGTGGGTTGAGCTGCTCTGGAGGGTCCATTTCTTGTGTTCTAGCAGTATTCTGTGGTACAGAAATCAAGTTGTATTACAACAAACTATATCAATTAAAAAGACTGAGAAGTTATCTGTGATGGGGCATCTATGAAAGAATATTACACACTTCTTATCCTGAAGACTGAGAGGTTGTAGCTGACCTGAAAATAAAAAGTGAATTTGTGGGGAAAAAAATATCAAGACATTGTGGTACAAAGAAGCATGGTACAATATAATGAACAAATCATTTGGACATTCACGACCCATTAATATGCCAAATACTTCACTAAAGTGATATTGTTTGTTGTTTACCATACCCATCTCCACTCTTTGGGGTACTACTTTCAGGATCTGTCCAAAGCTGTAAAGTAAAAACCATCAGAATACAGAAAAATGCGTATATGTTCATTATTCTGGGAAAAAAACACTGTATTTGTAAAATTTTACGGTACCACTTTACAATAGCCTACGGTTCCTTAATTAATGTTTAAGTACTTATTAACTAAGCAATAGGTAATGGAGAATTATCATCATAGTTTTACCTTAATTACTCTTCACTATAATAAACTACTATGTTAGGTCACATGTAAGTAATTAATAAGTAGTCTTCATCAATTTTCGTAACTACTTTCAGTTCCTTAATTAATGTTTAAGTACTAGCTAAGCAACAAGTAATAGAGAATTATCATCACGGTTTTCATTAATTACTCTTCACTTCACTGTTAATTCTAAATCAGTGGTTTAAATTAAATCAGTGGTTTTACATACTGAAATAAACTGCACATACAATGATCTGTGAGAGTATAGTCATTAGATCATTCAAGTGTGCTACACAAAAGAGAATAATTGATTATAAAATATACATTTATTAGGCTTATTGCTTTCACCTGTACTGTGAGAGGGTCCACAGTCTTCATCTGTAGATGCAGGCAGTGCAGATTTGGCTTCTTCTAAAAATTGTACATTGTGCCCACAAGAGCTGCAAAACTTTGGCGTTTGTTCAAATTTGAAACCACAGAAAGGGCAAAACATTTTGATCTGAAAAGAGAAAAAGAAGGGAAGTATAATGCTCTGCAAGGGTATGTAACATTTATGAATGTACACCAATCAAACATTCTACAATCAACATGGACATTGTAATGCTTACAGTTAAAAAATACTGTATTCTGTGTAAAATTGTGTGTGACATTTTTCATTAATTGTAATGTTTTTTAATACTTACATTTAATATGCTATTAGAAGCATATCATAACATATCATCTATGGTGAAATGTGAACTTCAGAGCAACAGCCATGGCACAGTCCTAGTTAAAACATCCAGCCAATTTGCTACTTTAAGATGATCTAATCCAGTGGTTCCCAAAGTGGGGGGCGCGCCCCCTAGGGGGGGCGCGGAGGTATTGCAGGGGGGGCGCGGAGGTTGTTGGAAGTAAAACATGCGCACGTCGGTGGTGTACTGTTTGAAATCGCTAACTACTGGCGATCGACGGCTATCGCGGCATCAACCCCCCCCCCCCCCCGCTCAACAACTTACGATCCCCCCCCCCCGCTCAACAAAAATTATTGGGGCATGGGGGGGCACCAAATTATTCTCATCTACTAAAGGGGGGCACGACAGAAAAAGTTTGGGAACCACTGATCTAATCTATTCATTGGTGGTCACGATAGATGAAGAAATGGACATACACTTAACTGTTATTTAATCAATTGGAAATCAGATGATAATGATGACAAATCAACATACGTTGGTTACGTTTTGGTTCAGGTTTGGTTATCTACTACAACGTCCAACCTGAAACGAGTTGTATTTATACAGTATTTCAATAGGCTGACATGCATTGTAAAGTATTAACTAGCTAGTTAGATAGATAGCTATGTATTTAGACAGAAATTATTAGCTATGTATTTAAACAGAAATAAAAAAAATAGGATTTTTATCAGACTTTTAAATGTTGTACTATGTACAGCATAGCAAAAATACACAAATAAGAATGGAGAGCACGAATAAACTAGTTTTTAATTCTGTGTCATATAGCTAGCTTACCCGTGATAATATCGGAGTAATCGCTTACTTTTCACGTCGCAGCTTTTTAATAGTTCCCCCAGAAACATTTCCATTGAATATATGCACTACTGGTGATGGGTGCACGCTGGCGCGTTTGGCTGCCGCTACCCTTACCGTGTTTTTACCGAATTTTTGTGTATTGTTGTGTATTATTGCTGTATTATTGTTCTTTTATTTCACTTTTATTTAGCGCAATGCCTAGTGTGACGGATATACCCACTTTTAAATCCTCATTTTCACTCCCTCCCTGTATTTTTTTACTTTTCACAAATATTTTTACTTTTCTCCCTGTATGTCCTGTATGTCTTATATTTTATCTGGCTGAAAGTAATTGAATATATGTAGATCTGTTTGTCTGATTTTAATTTATTAACTGTTGTAAGGTGTCCTGGAGTGCCATGAAAGGTGCCATCAGTAAATAAAATGTATTATTATTATTATTATTATTATTATTATTATCATTGTGTTGTGGGCCACTTCAGTTGTGTTGTAGCTGGTTTTGCAGCGTTTCTGAATTTGCAGCGCGTTTCCGAAATGTAGCGCACGCGTCATCATTTTGATGCATTTGCTTTTCGTATTTGCAGCGCGTTTTGCTTTTGCAGCGCAATGGGCTGTCAAGGCCACCATACATTTCAACTTCATTGCAGCTCTGCCTTAAAAGACCAGCTAACATTGTTTCAGTGATTGCTCCATTAACACAGGCGTGGGTGTTGATGATTAAGTCATGATTAAGTAAGAATGACACCACTGGACACTTTAAAAGGAGGCTGGTGCTTGGCATCATTGTTTCTCTTCTGTAAACCATGGTTATCTCTAAAGAAACACGTGCAGTCATCATTGCACTGCACAAAAATGGCCTAACAGGGAAGAGTATCGCAGCTAGAAAGATTGCACCTCAGTCAACAATCTATCACATCATCAAGAACTTCAAGGAGAGAGGTTCCATTGTTGCCAAAAAAGCTCCAAGGTGCACAAGAAAGACCAGTAAGCACCAGGACCATCTTTTAAAAGTGTTTCAGCTGTGGGATCGAGCTACCAGCAGTGCAGAGCTTGCTCAGGAATGGCAGCAGGCAGGTGTGAGTGCATCTGCACACACTGTGAGGCGGAGACTCTTGGAGCAAGGCCTGGTCTCAAGGAGGGCAGCAAAGAAGCCACTTCTCTCCAGAAAAAAACATCAGGGACAGACTAATATTCTACAAAAGGTACAGAGAGTGGACTGCTGAGGACTGGGGTAAAGTCATTTTCTCTGATGAATCCCCTTTCCGATTGTTTGGGACATCTGCAAAACAGCTTGTTCGGAGAAGACGAGGTGAGCGCTACCACCAGTCTTGTCTCATGCCAACTGTAAAGCATCCTGAAACCATTCATGTGTGGGGTTGCTTCTCAGCCAAGGGAACCGGCTCTCTCACAGTCTTGCCTAAAAAAACAGCCATGAATAAAGAATTGTACCAGAATGTCCTCCGAGAGCAACTTCTCCCAACCATCCAAGAGCAGTTTGGTGATCAACAATGCCTTTTCCAGCATGATGGAGCACCTTGCCATAAAGCAAAGGTGATAACTAAATGGCTCAGGGAACAAAACAGAGATTTTGGGTCGATGGCCTGGAAACTCCCCAGATCTTAATCCCATTGAGAACTTGTGGTCAATCATCAAGAGACAGGTGGACAAACAAAAACCTACACATTCTGACAAAATGCAAGCATTGATTGTGCAAGAATGGACTGCTATCAGTCAGGATTTGGTCCAGAAGTTGATCGAGAGCATGCCGCGGAGAATTGCAGAGGTCCTGAAGAAGGGTCAAAACTGCAAATATTGACTTGCTGCATTAACTCATTCTAACTGTCAATAAAAGCTTACTTTTTATTGACTTAAAAGTTACTCATAATATGATTCCAATTATATTTCTGTATGTGATAAAAACATCTGACAAACACACATAAAAACCAGAAGGCAGCAGATCATGTGAAAATATTATATTTGTGTCATTCTCAAAACTTTTGGCCATGACTGTACATTAATACATTATTTTAAGTCTGAAACTGATATGGATTGATCATATGTATTGTTTATTTGAAAACTATTAAGTACTATCAAGTAAATGTTTTTGCTACATGTGCAAGAGTGGATCTGCTACATGAACCCTGAGGGCAGGAGATCTGGGCACCTCCTCACGGACTGAACTTAAATCACCTGAGCATCTGATCCACAAAAAGTCTTAGTGTCACCTTCTCACCCACGGTCTATGATACAATGTCCTTTGCCCAGAAACTGGCACAAAAAGCAGATTTTAAAAGAATTGAAGGTCTGCTTGATGAGCAAAACTCATGGCAGACCCTTCGCACGAAAAAATACTCGGGGTCGTAAACCTCGGGTTTAAGGGTTCATTTAAATTCTAAACTCTCTCGCTATGTTCCGGTTGCCTTTCTATAACGAAAGTGACTCACGGAGTGCAGAGGGTGAACATAGTTGCTGAGAGACCTGGGTTTTATTAGTGTCACGTGGTCCCATCTCCCTCCTGTCAGTCATGTCTTTTGTTATGTTCTCTGTGTGTTTGGGTATCTTTTATTTTGAAATTCCTAGTTGTCTCTGTCTTCACACCCCTACCTTGTTCTCTGCCCCTCATTATTGCTTTCTGGTGTGTCTTGTTGGGTTCCTTGTTTGGTTAGTGTATTTAAGTCCTGTATTTGGTCTCTTGTGTTGTCAGTTATTGTAAGCACTGGTTTTGTTCATGACTTTTGTTATTCTTGCCCCTTCTCTGTTTTCAATATTAGCTTTCATGTCACCTCTGTTCTTTGCCATAGTTTCATCATTTTTGTGTTAGTTCTTTAATTAAATCACTTCAAAATCTGCATCTGCGTCCCACCTGCTTACCCCTCATTGTTACAAGGGGTTGACATCTCAGGTGAGATGAACGCTTATGTGAGTGACAGGGCATAGTTAACAGACTACTGAATATATAGGTAACAACCGACTACTAAGAAACACTTAGTGAATTCCAGAAACACACTAACAAAAGAACACACCAATATTCATATAAAATAACCAGGGCAGTGTAGGGGCATACATGATAAGAGGTAAAATCCAACAGAAACACATAAGGCAGGCAAGCCAGGTGGAAGCAAACACAGACTTTGCATGCGCAACACCAGTAAAACTAGAGAGAGTTACGGGGAGAAATACAAACAAAAACTGAACGGACGAACACAGAGAATATTTTAACATTAGGAGGCATGAGCACTGGGGACGTTAAAGGGCAATAAATATGAGAACCAGGAGAGAGAGAAAAGGAAGACAGGGTAACTAGATGAAGCTGCAGACAAGTTACCTAAGTTACCCTTAGTTACCTGTCTTCCTTCTCTCTCTCTCTCTCTCTCTGTGCTCCTGTTTATTGCCCTTTACCGTCCCCAGTGCTCATGCCCAAAGGCACGGAAAAACACAAAGGCAGTCAAGAAATTGGGGGAAATGAGAGGGCTATGTCCTAAGGCTAATAAGAAATACATGAGACACAGAGAATGATTGAAAACATGGGAGGGACTAAACATTACAGATACTAACAAAAGTGAAAGCCATCCCATAATGTTCTTCACAGGGCCTGGGCCTAGACTGGCACCTGTATGTAGAAAATGATCCTACAATGCCCAGGCAAATGTGACAGAATACTTTTGCTAGAAAAAAGAAATGCATGATTTATGGTATATTTTTAATTGAGACTTTTTATTTCAGACATCTCTATGAAACAAGACTGCCATCGGTTCCTGAAGATGCTTTTGCCAACATGAAGAACATCTCAGTAATGTAGGTTAAGTAGTTAAATGAAAGCATGCCTTTAAGAGAATGATACTGACTAAACCATATCTTATTGCATGTCATTTCTAATTCAGTTTGAAAAAGGTGTAATGGGTTTTAGGGCACCTTTATATTACCATACTATGTTTTTAAATGAAATGTTTATAAATATAAATATATTGAATTTGTATTCATTTAGATTGAAAGAAAAATCACAAGGTATCAGATAAAACATATATGTCATGGTACAGCCCTGGACCCCTCCTTTTGGGTGGGTTTGCAGTTGTCTGTTTAGGTCCACTATATGAAGGTTCTTCTTCATATAGTTCCATGGATGTGGTCATATGTGTGTGTTCCTTTGTCATACCTGTTACTTGTCTAGTTATCATTATGTTGCACTTCCTTGTTTATGTTTAGGTATTTAATGTGTTTCGATTAATGTTGTGCTTGTCGCTCTGTCTTTGTTAGAGTTTACTCCCTGTGGTGTTTTGTTTGTGTTCTGTGTATAAGTGTCCATCTGCTGTGTGGAGCATTCAGACAGAGATGGACTAGCTTCCTTGCCTCTGTCATAAACAGTGTCCACAGAGCACTCGGGAGAAGGCAGCATAGCCTTTCTTCATGCTCTTACAAAGATTTGCCAAATACTATTTTTTCATTAAAATATTGAATAACACTTTATTGAATAGAATAAACTTTATCATCAACAAATCCCAAAAAAGTTGGGACAAGGCCAGTTTTACCACTGTGTGACATCCCCCCTTCTTCTTACAACACTCAACAGACATCTGGGGACAGAGGAGACCAGTTTCTCAAGTTTAGAAATAGGAATGCTCTCCCATCCATGTCTAATACAGGCCTCTAACTGTTCAATCGTCTTGGGCCTTCTTTATCACACCTTCCTCTTTATGATGCACCAAATCATTCTCTATAGGTGAAAGATCTGGACTGCAGGCTGGCCATTTCAGTACCCGGATCCTTCTCCTACGTAGCCATGATGTGATTGCTGCAGAATGTGGTCTGGCATTATCTTGTTGAATAATACAGGGTCTTCCCTGAAAGAGACGACGTCTAGATGAGAGCAGATGTTGTTCTAGAACCTGAACATAGTTCTCTGCATTAATGGTGGCATTCCAGACATGCAAGCTGCCCATGCCACAAGCACTCATACAACCCCATGCCATCCGTGATGCAGGCTTCTGAACGGAGCGTTGATAACAACTTGGGTTATCCTTGTCCTCTCTGGTCTGGATGACATGGCGTCCCAGTCTTCCATAAAGAACTTCAAATCGTGACTCATCTGAGTCACTGTCGCCTTTGGCTTGCTCATTAGGGTTCTGGACCCATAGTATTGTTAACCTTGTAAACCCTGTAAAGCTGCTTTGCGACAACTTGAGTTGTTAAAAGCGCTATACAAATAAACTTTGATTGATTGATTGATTGATCTGACCACAGAACAGTCTTCCATTTTGCCACACTCCATTTTAAATGACCCCTGGCCCAGTGCAAATGTCTGAGCTTGTGGAGCTTGCTTAGAAATGGCTTCCTCTTTGCACTGTAGAGTTTCAGCTGGCAACGGCGGATGGCACGGTGGATTGTGTTCAATGACAATGCTTTCTGGAAGCCCATTCTGTTATTTTCTTGACAGTGGCATTCCTGTTTGAGGTGCAGTGACATTTAAAGGCCCGGAGATCACGAGTATCCAGTAGAGTTTTACGGCCTTGACCCTTACGCACAGCGATTGTTTCAGATTCTTCTAAACTTTTGATGATGTTATGCACAGTTGATGATGATAACTTAAAAGATTATCTTACCATCTTGGCTTCAGAGAGACACTGACACTCAATTGACTGACCTAATTAGTGTCAATTGACTTACCTAATTAGTGACCTAATTTCCTTTTTCCAGCCACTTATTGCTACTTGCCCAACTTCTTTGGGATTTGTTGACACTGAAATTTTGAATCACCATATTTTTCCTGTAGAACTACGATTGTACCTTCCACTCACACATCTCTCTGGTTTACTCCCGAGCTTCACACTCTCAAGACTCTCAAAACCGCCTTGGGTGACTCTATAAAAAAACTGGTCTTCATGTGCATGCTCTTGCCTTTTCTGAGCATATGCTCGTCTACAAAGCTGCACTTAAGTCTGCTCATTCCCTGTACTACTCCAATCTTATTCAAGGTTCCAGACATGATCCCAAGCAACTTTCCTCACTTGTTAATAAACACTCTCTGCCTCCTACTCAGTCCTGGTAGTGCTTCCTTCTCAACATTTTCTCCTGTTTCCCCTGATGACATTGCTGTAATTATTGCCAAGTCCAAATCTTCTCCATGTCAACTTGATCCTGCTCCAATTCCACTTCTGAAGCGGTGTCTCCCTGCTATCACTATCCCCATTTCTCATCTCATTAATCTCTCACTCACTTCTGGTCATGTTCCCTGCTCTCTAAAAAAGGCAGCTATTACCCCCTACCCCTGTTTCCATGCAGCTACTGGCTTTTCTGTCCACCAATAATCTTTTTGAGACATTTCAGTCAGGTTTCCGCTCCCTTCACAGCACCGAGACAGCTCTCCTCAGTGTACTAAATAATCTGCTCCTTTCCTCTGACTCTGGCCGTACATCTGTCCTATTAGCTGATAAAGTGATTATTGTTGGCGACTTTAATATCCACTTTGAAAATGTACATGATTCTTTTAAAATAAACTTCTTGATTCAATGGATATCACTGAGAATGTGGTGGCTTCTATGCATAATTGTAATCATACTTCAGAGTTGGTCTTGTCATTTGGATTTGTAGTCCTTTCTCAATGTGAGGCTGTTTCTGACCTCTGCCGCATAACGTACAAGTTGCGTTTGAACGATGGTATTCATCAGCTGCCCCGCTATCAAAATTAACAAACTATTATGCCAGTAGTATGTATCCTACACTACCTGTCAAACACCTTTTTGAGTGATTTATGACACTTGAGTGACGTGTTTGATTGACAGGCTACCCCCACAAGGGGAAGTCTGGGGGGTACGCCCCCCACAGCTCACATCCCCTGCCACACTTCACCTGTTGGTGCATAACGCCTTGACGTCTATGTCACACAGATTAGTCAATCAGACACGAGCCATTTAAATATGTAGATGTTGTATATAGTATTTAAACCGACACAGTAGTTTATGTGGCTGAGTGACAGCTAGGAGAGGGGGCGTAGCCCTACGTGACACAGTGTCACGTGTGTTGTTTACATTTTTTGTTTACAATGTTTGCACATGGAAAATTGCAATATCATTCATTTAAATCTGCTTAAAAAGAAAGCTTTGTAGGTCCAATTTTTTTTTGTTTTTTTTGGATGGAAGATCGTGATAAAAAATCGAAATCGTGATTTTATGAAAAAAATCGTGATATTATTTTTTCCCATATCGCCCACCCCTACACCCGAGCTAAATTTTGAAAATGTGCATGAAAAAAGCTGGATGGAAAAAGTCCAAAATTCGAAAAAAGCTCCGAATATCGCAAAAAGATTTTTACACTAGGAGGGGGTGGAAAAGTTAGACTATCGCATCACCAAAATTCAGAAAAACTGGATGGAAAAGGGTTTTTCGCATAAACGATGACGTATCACGTATAGCGGATACATATGTTAGTTTATGGATTATGAACGGGGCACCATCCTGATTGCTCAGGAACCAGTATTGTGATAACGGAGTTAGGTGGAATATGGTTTGATCAGTCTCATTACTAAAGGGTTAAGTTCTGGTTCCGCGCAGTGACCTAATACCATCGACCAAAACATTTACCACCGTGACCAGATGAATAAATGTCCACATTTATTAAATGGTTAATATTACAATTAATACAAAGCATGTTCGAGTCTTTGAGTCTCGGCGACTCTGGCGAAGTTCTCCAAGTCTTCCCAAATTACCAGGCTGCCAAGCTCATTGTTTCGCTTCGAGCTAGGGCTTTTAAAACAAGTTTTAGGGGCGTAATTGTAAGGCGCTTTCATGTTCATCAGGCCATTGACCATTGGCCTTTATTAATGAATATTCATGACCTCTGCCCAGACAGGGGAGAGAAAGAGAGAGAGAGGGGGAGAGCAAGGAGTGCCCGTCTTTCCAGGTCTAGTTAATGACTTAACCAAAGAAGACAGATTAACACAATTCGAAGACAAAGTAAACTAATCCTAAATAAATTGTCTTACATACTCTGCCTAAGCAAGAATTAATTTGGTTCTATTAGTCTACACATTGAGCCATTCTCAATTTCCACTTTTGGACAACAAATGACATAATGCACAGACAAGCATGAATGTGAGGTCACATACGTACACATGAGAATGATTACATTCGATGAGTAACATACAAACTAATACATAGATATGCATCAATGTGGTGTGTTTATACAGTAACACGTATTCTAATAAGATCACTTAATACTGAATACATGAAAGATCATAAGTTGTGTCTTTATATCAACCACATGGCACAGTGTTCACATTTAAATGGTCTTGTGGTCCTTTGTTCTTAAGGCTGGAAAGCTGAATACTGGTTTCAAGAATAATTAATCTTTCCTTGTATGGAAGGTAGTCAAGTTCGGTGTCTCTAGACTGCATTCGCCGAGCTGGTTCCTGTAGGCTGAATCCCAATTCTGTGTACAGTTCAGATTTGGAGTTACAGAGATCTCTGAAATATTTGTATCTTCAGCTCTGGATTATAACACAGGACATAGAGTGGGTTTAAACTGTGGGCAATCAGATAAGGTTGGAATTTAGAGTTTTATGGTCCTTCCTGACTGTGGTCCCAGTGTACTTCGACGAAGGTTGGTTTTGACCAGCCTCTCTTAGATGGCCTCTCTCCCAAGCTCAGGAGATCATAAGGTCAGCATTGTAGGCTTTTGGGAGGTAAACACCACTATGGATGTGGGTCCTTTGGGGCCTGTTGCTGTTGTAAAGAATCAGTGTTTATCTTTACATACCATCAAAGAAATCTGGGTGAGTCAGTCGCTCAGTTCTAGGCAAAGGATTCCATTTTGGGTGTCACAGTGAAATGGCGTTTAGCTGTCTCCACTACATATCCCCCACTTGGTAAGGCATCCACGATAATGGGTGGCATACCACAAGATGGAGAGAGCTGAAGGATGCAGAGCATATCATGACACCAACATTCACATGCTTTATTGGGGTTGCCTCATGAAGAGAAGAGAAAGATAAAGAAATCATATAAGTAACAGGTTGGGATAACTAGTACAACATTATCTTTATCGTGCACTACAAGGGTAACTCTAGGAGAACTAGGTCCTTATCCAGCTCATCTTCCCCCTGGTCACTGCCAGGGACTTCAGGTTAAGGATCTTTGCGTCTGACAAACTTGACTAGGTGGCTGGTACATTCGTCTAACTGGGTTTGCAGGATCCGAGTTCGCATTAGGTAGAAGTAGGCTATATTAAAACTAACACGTATCCTAACCCCATAATGGTGGCTAGTACGGTGTCTGAGGTTGACCAGGAATAGGAGATAGATTGAGAAGGGGCGATAGGTAGGGATGGGATTTCCTTCAATACATTTCCTACTGGGTTCAAGTCAATCACTTGGGTATCTTCATATTGTATACATGTAAGGGTATGTGCTTCTAGTTCTAGACAGTGTTTCGCAAAGAAGTCGGTTATTTCTATTTCACTTTCATATTGATCAGGGTTTAACTGATACAGAGCCAAATCTCCGACATGCAGTATAGCTTTGGAGGCTTTAGAGGTGACGGTGACAGGGCACTGCGCACTGTTCATCAGAAATCGGAGGCCACAAATACCATTAGTACTATCACGTATAAACGATTTATTTGGACTAAAGGTAGTAGATGTCTTTGGCTTACGTACACACGCATAATTTGGAAGAGTAAATTTGGTAGAGGTTTTCTGTAAATACTATGGGTAAGTTAACTAGGGAGATTGGTTCCCTATCTTGAGGGTTGCCATATATTAGAACCACACCACCTAAGGTATAGGCAAAGTGAGCCCACAAATCTGTGGAGGTTCCTTTAGTAGCTTTGGTCAAATTGTGTTGTACCAAAAAGAGAGGTACTAAATATGGAGGGGTTCTTCCCCTAGCAGAGCTATCAATGGAGGCACGGATTCCACGCCACATGTCTGAAATAAGTGTGTTTACCAGTTGGGTGTGAGCATCATCAACATGTAGGACAGAGAGAAGCATATTAGCTGTTCATATGGTCTTATTTAAAACGATGCTGTAGGTGTTAAGCACTAAGACAGTGAGGTTTTTATAAAGCTGAATTTCAGGACTGCACTCAGCCAGGTCATCCTACTGAGATAATTGTACATCGTTAAGCTTATGCATATCATACGTTGTTTAACTATTTAACTACATGTTGGGCTAAGGGTCACCTTTAGGGTTCACCCCCACTAAGTGTCTAGAGCACAGACAGCTTGGTTAGCACACATTGTGGGTGAAATAATGGCCAGAGTAGAGTATGGATGAAGAGTTGTAGATAGCTCTATGGGATTTCTTTCTTTAGATTTTGTTCTCTAAGGTAGTCTTATGGGTTTTGATTTGATCGTGGTGAGCCCAAATAAAGTTGGATCCCCCCTTTCTGGAGGAAGTTTGATTCTGTGGGAGAGTTTGTCAGTGATGGTGTAGGGCCCTGTGTAGTGTGAATAGGACTTATGAGCTAATTTCTCTGTGCATTGTCTGGCCCTGCCTGTCGGTGTGACGAACACAGAGGACCACACCTTGTCCCCCACTTGGGACTCATGTTGGGATGCTTTGACATCATAATAAGCTTTGCGTCTTCTAGCACTCTTTCTGAGATGTTGTTGTGCAAATGTGAATGTAGCTTTGCGGTGTTTGTGGAGGTTTGACCACAGAGAGGTTAGTCCTTGTTCTTGTCTTGGGGCTCTGTGAGTCAAAACTGAGGGCTGAAACTGGTGGCATACCAGGCAGTCTTTGATGTGGTTTATCCCATCTTTTATCATGCCAGGCCAGTAGGCGGCTTGTTGCAGTGCTTGATGTGTGGCCTTAACTCCTTTGTGGCCTTCACATGGAGAGTCATGGGCATGGATCAGCATTTCCCCCCTTTGGCTTCGAGGGACCACGAGCGCAGGTGAAGTGAGGGCCTCGGAGACATACGTAGGCAGGCCCTTGACTAGACGGAGTGAGGATCGAGCACTAAACAAGTCACTAAGGTCAGGAACAGTCTTACTGTCAGGTTTTAGAATGTCATGTGTCAGGGAATCTGAGAGGTTAAGAACCATTTTGTGATCAGCTGGCTCTTGGGCCTGTAAGGCGAGGAGATCTGAACCTGACAATGCAGGTTGAGTTGATGCAGACTTGAGTTGGATTGATGGTTCTGTTTGTGACCTCATACCCACCAGTACTGATGGGTCGGGAGGGAGGAAAAAGTCTGTGGCATCTGCGTCTAGGTCTTGCCCTGGACTACATGGATGTTCTAGAGACCCCCCTGTAAGTTCTGTTGAAGATGGAACCATATTGATGATTTGCTGCAAGTGTTCTTCTTTTCCTGCAGTTGTCTTTAGGTCACCTGGAAAGGTGTCTTGATTTGCGAGACTCTAGTTAGGGGGCCAGGTAGGCCGTGGAGTGTCTTGCTTCGGTTTAGTCAGTTTTATATCTGTGATGCCTGGCGGCTCCCAGAGGTGGCCAGGTATTGTGGCTTGTATCTCAAATGTGTGGCACACTGACGAGGGACTGGGTAGGGAAGCTGGTAATGGTTCCCGGACTTGTGTCCAGATTTTTAGCTGTTTGGAATCAATCAGTGGCTTGAATCGGTTAAGGAGATCCTTGCCAATGAGAAAGGGGATGGTCTCCAGGGGAGAAATGTGAACCGGGTGAACGAGGTCCATTGGGCCAATAGTCAGATGGATCCAGACTATTTTGTCCATTGCTATGCTTGTATGTGAGTAGGGTTGGACATTCAGGGGGTAACTTTGAGGCTGTAGCTCTTTGTTAGCTTTCCTGGTTATGGCTTTAACCTGATGGAACAGAGTGGTGGACATCAGGGTGAGGTCAGATGCTGTGTCTAACAGAGCTTCCTGAGTTAATGAATTTTCTAACTTCACTGACAGGTGGAGTTTGCGTGCAGCTCCTTTCTCACTGAGATGGCCTAGGAACTGTTGGAATGGAGGTTCACCTTGGATGATGGAGGGATCCTCCTGGCCGAGTCTTTCTTTTGGGTCTAATTGTACAACTAATACTGTCTTATGAGGGGTGGAGTTCACCTCTTCTTGAGGGGGGGTATTAGTGGTCTTCCCCCCACCGTATGGAGTTGGTGTGCAATAAGGCCTGATCTCTGTTTCACTGGAAATTTTGTGGAGTTCTTGTTCTGCTCTCTGGCGTTGTGGTCTGGGACTTTCTTCATTCAGCGCTGTGACGCTGTGAGAGTGGGTCAACCTGTGAGAGTGGGTCAACCTTAGGGGCTTTAGCGGCTTGAAGGGTTCCCACTATTCGTTTGATGAACTCTAGGTCTTCTTGGCTCATGTTTCCAAGGGTGGTGTTGTTGTCAGTGGCTTTATCTCTGGGCTGGAGATCTATTTTGCAGTGAGTTTTACCATGCCTTTCCTCAGTTTGACCTGGATGACTATCATATTGTGGCTTGTTGTGTGAATATGATTTCATCTTTGGAAGGGTGTTGTTCCCTCTGTAGTTGCTGTGAGTTTGTTCTCCGTTCTGAGGGTCTGAGAACATAGCTTGGTGCTCTCTGGAGGAGCTTCGGCTGGTAGTAGAGTTGGACCGGTCTCTGTTTTGATCCCTCCAGCGGGATTGAGAGTGTCCGTGGCCTTCGTCAGGTGTTCGGTATTGGGGGCGTCCTCTGGCCTCATGGGTCAGGGTCGAGCCTGAGGGCTCCAAACCTGGGGCCTCTTCAAGCTCCAACCGTGGGAGTTTGGAATCTGAGTTCTGGACCTTTGGAGGTTTGGACCGCTTTTGGGTATGTTTGATGAAACCTTTAATGGCTAGATTATGAAGCTGTCAACTAGATAGTGTTTGGGGACAGGCTGCCACTCCTAGCTGGTGGCTAGTATTGGGATGGAGGTTGTGGACAAATAATGTCTTGAAATTTATGTCTTCCTCCATTTCAGGTTCTTTGCAAGACCCAAAGTAGGCCTGACGGAGGCGGGAATAGTATTGTTGGGGTGATTCCTGCCTTTGCTGTTTTGTTTCCATAGCGGCTATCAATCCCGTCTGATGTAAATGGTTGGAGAATTCGTCTTCTAATGCATGGCAGAGCAGGTTATAGTCTGCTCTTATCTGGACAGACTGACGTTCGATGAAGCTACTGACCTCCCTGCTAGATGTCACCTTTATGAGGTACACCTTGTCATCTACAGTGGCGCAGGGGAATTTTCTCAGGTAGTATTCAATGTCTTTTAAGTACATGCTGACATCGTTATCACTATTGGGCTTTGGTTCGAAGGGTAATGATGTTACGTGCTATTTTGTCAAGCTCTCTGTCAGAGGGTCTTAGAGGCGGGTAGCCTCCTGGCGACTGGCCTTCTGTAGAGGACCCGAGACTGGCTAGGTCTGTGTGGCCAGGCCTGCTTGGAGGGACTGAGGGGTGTCCTGAAGTGAAAGCATGTGTGGTAGGCAGCCCTGTATGCCTTGTTGGGCTACCTTGGTGGCTGGACGCGGGACTCTGTCTCTCCGGGTAAGAGTTTTCCCACTCAGGTCTTCTGCTCTGTTCAGGGTTCAGGGAATGATGTCTTTCGTTCCGGTAAGCGGTGGAACTTCTCTCTGGGGGTTCCCTTCGTGAGGATGGACTCCATGTTTCAGTTTTGGCTTCTGCAAACTCGACCTCTAACTTGCGCTGATTTTGTTGCGATACTACTAGGTCATACTTTGCCTTTGACAATTCAGACATGAGTTCTTGTCTTTCAAGATTAGTTTCTTCTCGAGTCTGGTTTCTTAGTTCGGTGGCTTCAACAATCTCTCTTCTTAATTGGGTGTTTTCTTCTTCTATTTGGAGGCTTACTTGGATGGCATTACTGAACTTCTTCTGCCATTGGTCTCTTTCATTATAAGCGGCTTTCAACTGTGTGATGGTCAGGAGGGCTATCTTGCTTATGACCTCGGTGAGCTCTCGACCCTTGAGTTGTTTAGTTATGTGTGATGCTATGCAGTCAGTCATGAGGTCAGTTAGTCTAGTGGGTTCAGCTTGTTGAGCTTCCTCTAAGTAGCCAGGGACTATGTCTTTGGTTAGTTCCTGCAAGGGGACTTCTACATCTCTCATGGTGTCGTCTCTCTTTGGGGCGCTTGCCTGACCTGACTTACTCATGGTGTGTGTTAGGTTTTAACTGCTAGAGTTTTGACTTGGGTCAGCTAGATCTGATGGTGTTTGAAGGTAGTTATTGCAAGATTTTCTAGCGTATGTGGGTAGTGGTCTGACCCATATGTAAATAACAAAACAAACAAAAGAAAACAGATATGTGTATGTGTTAATGGCAGTTTATGTGTTTGTGTATTAAGTTCTTTCACTGTAGTGAGCGCTAGAGCGGTTGCTCCGAACACCGTCACGCCGCTGTGAACTTCATTGAACGGTCTCCTGCTCAGCAAAACTCCAGCAATGAGTAACTCTAGGTTGGTGGAACCCCAGGCGGAGGACCCGTTACCACAGTTAAAGATCACGCTACTGCATCAGAGCTGAATACCTGAAGGAGGGGTTACTTGTGCAAGTATACGCCTCACTCAGATCTGACTAGCAATGGGTGCGATAACACGGGTTTGGAGTAAATCCAGAGGTTCACTGTGGAACCTCAGGAGGAAATACTCACATCTCGATTAAGGACCCACGCTATAGTGTCAAACTGAGTTTCAGGGGGGTTCACTGCTCACAGTGATTGCCCTATTCAGTCTGGATTAGCGGCAGGTGCAATAACTCTGGCTGGATATCACTCCAGGGTGTTCACCCCCACAGTCAGAGGACTCACACTGGATTACCAAGGACCCACGTATACTGTATCAACTACTGGGTGTCAGAGCCAGGCCGGCTGAACGTGATGTTCAGGGCTCTTGGGTCACATTCAGAATTGACAAGTTCCAGGTGCAGTGGCTCTCACAGGTGAGCTTCTCGACAGTGGGATCCCCTATAGTATCAGGGCTGTTGTCTGCCAACCAAGGGCTACGATCACCCAAGAACCACACCTACGTGTGGGGCTCAGTGGCAACCACTGTGAACCTCCACAGTGAAAGATATGTGCTAGGCTGGTGGTTATTCCCTATTTGAATTATGTGATGGTATTTATTGTTTGGGTTACAGGTTTGTAGTGATGCGGCTAATGATCTAGTCGCTAATCTGTATTCTGCCTGTTTCCCTCAATCAACATATGTGGTATATACACCCTTTAAATCAACACGTATGACTAGAATAGGGAATGTTGAGTAAATAGAAGTAATAAGAATAAATTAATAGATTATATGTGTAGGTATATATGTGTATAAGGCTAAATAGGGGATTATAAAGGTATGGTTAAATGTGATTTAAATGATTGTTTCAGTAATTACTTAGAAAGTAAAAGAATTAAAACAACAAATAAGAAATAAATGTGTATAAAAAGAATAAGAAAAATATTTAAAATACTAGAGTGGAAAGTATTTGGTTATATGGGATTTAATGTAAGTTCCAATTTAATTTAAAAATTAAATTTCACTTGATTAATACTATAAGGCAAGAACTGTTGAGCTGTCTTTAGTCTAGGATTGTGGGGTTGATTAACTTTAGTCAATTTATTACTAATTGGTACAAGTGGATCTAAAACAACAATAACATTAATAACTCAATATTAATCACTTCTATACAATGGCTTTATGGTACAGTATAATACACTATAATGCTTTAACTAGGTACATAAACAGCATGTGACATTTAAACACTTCACTTGTATTGACATTCCATGTGCAGCCGCACGATGGAGACACAACGCTATGTTTCAAAAGGCAAGGACTAGCTTTCCAAAGCTAACCAGTTTAGCTATTGTTTCCTTCCTACTGGGGAGCGCTAAACAATTATACTTAAGCAACAATGTGTGGCTTTCCACGCGAGGGAGACAAAGAGTTTACTTTCACAACACAGTAGGCTAGCCTTAGCAGGCCAGCTAGCTAGTTCAGCTAACAGGTTCCCTTTCCGCTAGGGAACAAGTTACGTCGGAGGTGACGTATTTTAGCACAGCCTACCCAAGCGGGTCTCAGCGCTGCTTCAGTTTGCGTTCAGTTTAACTTAACCTCAGAAGGAGGTACACTGATCTCAGACGACCACGTCTAGAGATGCTATAGTTTAGTTCAATCTTTTCGTTAGTTCAGCACTTAGGAGAAAAACAGCAAGAGCACCGCTGCGTTTCCACAATTACAATCAATGTTAAAAATTTTATCACAATATCAACTACTTGTTCAAAGGTTAATTAAGACTCATAAATATTTAATTTGCCATGGGTTCATCGTTGAGCAACGACCGCGCTGTGGCATTCACAAATACACAATTTACCGTGCGCCTAAGCGCCACCTGAAAGGATTAAATTGCAATTTGTGGCTCTTGGGCTTTGACTTGAGATGCTGGAACACGCAGCCCTCTCAAGTTGTCCGACAAGACAAGATATTAACTTCGGATAAACGCGAAGAAGAATCTCTCGCCTTTAACTCGTATTTCCAGGGTTCGTCCGTTGTCAGGCTAGGGCCGAACCTTGTCCCCGAAATATCGAGCTTGGCCACTTCAGACAGAATTTACGGAACCCGCGTAAACTCAGCTTATGGCCGAGACAAGAATTTACAATCGGTAATCGCGACTGAAACTCCCTGCCTCGCGTATGTACAAAATTTGCACCAGGGCAAGTGCGCTGCAGCTAATTTACAGGAAGCTTCACTGACATAAACACGACGTGGAACATTTTACATAAAACACAAGTCATTTGCTCAAATTCAACCAGTAAAGACACGGGATTATGGCAATGATTAATAACGGTAGCAGTACATTTCTGACCAATAGCTAGATATGACAACGAAATCCTCACACGGGCAGCACCAATATACTGTATGTAGCGGATACATATGTTAGTTTATGGATTATGAACGGGGCACCATCCTGATTGCTCAGGAACCAGTATTGTGATAACGGAGTTAGGTGGAATATGCTTTGTATCAATTGTAATATTAACCATTTAATAAATGTGGACATTTATTCATCTGGTCACGGTGGTAAATGCATATTTTGGTCGATGGTATTAGGTCACTGCGCGGAACCAGAACTTAACCCTTTAGTAATGAGACTTATTAAACCATATTCCACCTATCTCCGTTATCACAATACTGGTTCCTGAGCAATCAGGATGGTGCCCCGTTCATAATCCATAAACTAACATATGTATCCGCTACACACGCCTCAAGTCATGTGGTTCTGTACATGATCGCGATGTAAAGATGGCAAATGCATACAAAAACAGTTCTGGAGAGAGCAAAAATTTAATTTAACTTCTCCATGTATAGAAAAAAATAAAATAAAAATGTTTCAAAACCTCAACGTGCAAAAATGCGTAACTGCCAGATGCACGTAAAACCACTATTGTTTGGCGTCCTCTCACATGATCTAAAGTTTATTCGCATAACTGTAATGAATGGAAACAAGGCTTAATTCGCATTTTTTTCTGCCGAAACTTGGAAATTGCGCATTATTTTTTCGAAAGGTTTGGATGAAAACCCGGCTGCTTACCTATTTTGACCCAGTTTTATATCGCCCGATAACGGCCCACCACTAATACACACACACACATTGAGCAAATTTTACAATTTTAAAGATGGTATTATTATCCTGGTGTTATTTTTTCTTGGTGAAGTTTTGTGTGTGTTTCAACGTTACCACCCCTTCCGTGGATGTCTGTGATGTAATATCAGACTGTTTTATAGGACATCGCCGTGTGCACTCGACCATCAGGTTTATTTTCCTAAAGCAGTGGTATAACGTCAGAGAGCTATAATAGGCCGTAAGGTGAACCCCATTTTCGTTCTGATCCTCTCCGCGATCTCCGAGCTACATGCCCGTTAGCTGATAAAAATGATGAAGTTATATTGCACTTACCAAAAGTTTCGCGTCACAGAATCCTGTACTTTGTTTAAACGGAGACGTTTTCTGAAGAACTATTTTCCTTGCGCTGAATGACGATTTTGACGTCACATGACATCGCGTAACCGCGCTAAACCAATCACGTAACCGATTTACGACAACAAACTGGAAAAAATGACAACCTGCCTAGTGCTGTCAAATATAACCTACAGAAAGGAATCTCCCAAAATATAATTTTATAGTGGGCATAAAATAATTATTATCAACAATAGCATTGATTAATATTATTTTATGCCCACTTTATATACAATAACGCACTATTTAGTATTTATTTGGCCCTCAGAAATACATGAATGAGCATTATCATAATGCTCATTCATGTACTTCTGAATTGGGCCAAATTAATACTAAATAGTGCTTTATTTACAGCACAAATCACAATTATGCAAGTGGCCTTTCATGTTGTCATTTTGATCAATTAATGGAAACAATTGCAATAATTATTGATAGCCATCCATGTGTTTGTAACAGGGGCTAAATGAATTCCTTTATTTATAGAACAAACAACTATTGTGCAAGTGGATGATAAGGTTACCGTTTCATGTTGACATTTTAATAAATAAATGGAAATAATTTTAATTATCAATAATTATCAATAAGGACCCTTCAGGTATTCATTTATTCACTAACAACACATTAAAAAAACAATCAAAACAATGAGGGCATACACATCAACCGGCATTTACATCAACCGGCATAAACGTATATACATAACCATAATAAAAGGAATGACAATGATACAAATAGAATAGCGGTAAAATATATATTTATCTCTCTCCCTCTCTCTAAAACACACACACACACACACACACACAGCTGGAACACCTGCACAAGTCTGTACAACAGAGTCCTGCAGAGAAACAGGAGCATCTGTTTGTCTCACAGGCACTCCCTCTGCAACCACACACACACACACACACACACACACACACACACACACTCCCTCTGCAACCACACACACACACACACACACACACATACACACACACACACACTCCCTCTGCAACCACACACACACACACACACTCCCTCTGCAACCACAGTGTATGACATGTAGAACAGAATCAGGGGCTGGATTTCTTGTCATCCATGTCACTTGAAGATTTCCATCTTCCAGTCTCTGTCCTTGATGTGAATGAGGATGCTCTGGTCATCCTTCACTTCAGCAGCTTCCTGCAACTTGCCTTGTACAAAAGAAAAGAACAAAGGATGAATAAATATGCAGGCAAAAAAATGAAGCCTTCATTTTTCCTGGTGGTGTGCAGTGTTAATTTTGACAGCAATTTTTGATTTAGTTTTAGTCTTAGTCTTTTGACTAAAATGTCATTTAGTTTTAGTCATAATTTAGTCTTTGGATTTGTTTTAGTCTTAGTCTAATTTTTGTCGACTAATTATCATTAGAATTTAGTCGACTAATTATTCAAAGAACTTAGTTGACTAAAATAAATATAGTGTAATAGTCATTATATACTCTTGCACAAAATGAAACATTTATTAACCAGTTACAGAATATTATTGTTTGTATTTGCAATATATACAAAAACAAATTTCCAAACAACTTTTTTGACCTGAACTTATAGTTATTGAGCATAACAATAATAAACCATTGATGACCAGTAGGTCCGATCTACCTGAAAAGCATATGTAGTTTATGAACAATGCATATTACATTGTATATAAAACTGGGTGCCGTAAAAACAACAATGTCATAGACCGCTGATATCGTTTCATTTGTCGTATTTTTCCCGACATCATTGTCACACATGGTTTACACACCGTATTCTTTTTCTCAAAGTCAAAGGAGAAATGTGTCCATATATCGCCGCTCATCTTTCTCCCTGCTGACATTGTCGAGTTAACATCGAGTTGAATTTCAGGAGTGGCCACAGTTCACAGGCTGGTATGGTCTTCCCGGGTTCTGTGCGATGTGAAGACGTTAGTTCTGATTGGACGGTTACCCGGTTTGTCCCGCCTATCTGTGTACGCTAAAGTAGTTACAGCTGGATCTCTTCTTAACTTATCCCTACCTTTCACTAAACTAAATCAGGTCTGATTAGATGTCGTCGCTGGCCAATATTTTCGTCTCGTTTTTACTCGTTGACGAAAATGTCCATTAATTTCGTCATCGTTTTTATCCCTTCGCATAGTTTTTTATTTAGTTTCGTCTCGTTTTCGTCGTGAAAAAAGGTTCGTTGACGAAAACTATGACGAAAATTATTCGTCAACGAAATTAACACTGGTGGTGTGGTGTGGTAAAAATGGTGCTAGGTGTTGCACCCAAAAAAAGATTTCTTGTGCACACAGATGTACAGCACAGCCAGGACACACCTCTAGAGACAAGTGTGGTTGCTGGGGCTGCCCAGCAACACACAGGGACAGTCCCAAGTGTACAAGTGTGAGAGGGGCAGTGGGGGGTGGGGGAATGGACCGGGGGATGGGCTTGCTGCTGTAAAGCAGTGTGTTGACCAGACAGGGGATCAGGCTGAGGGGCCACAATTCTAAACAGGTAATCAGTGGCATATTAACATCAGGCATGCTATGACATTTATACAAACATACCCAGTACCCCCATTAAAGTCAAAGTGTGCTTCATTCTATATCAAAGATCTAAAACACTGGGGGGGGCATATTATAGGCATGGGGATGTTATGTTTTGGAAAGTAATTTCACATGCACAACACATCATGGCAATTCAGACATACATTGATATTAGAATTAGACAAATACAAGTATTGTGTAGCAGTGTAGGCCACATAGTCATTCAACTTCTCCCAACCTGTGTGTGTGTGTGTCATAGTCATTCATGGGGGATGGGATGTATTTGCATAGACTACCTACTGTGTGGTGGGGGGTGAGGGTGATACCCAGTCTTACCTGCAGTTAAAGTCTGTGTTTTTGTCAAAGCTTCTTTTTGCAGCCTTTCTTGCAAACGATGCAGATGGCAGGAAGAACGGGGCCAGAGCTGGAGATGGAGAGGCTTGATCTGGACCGAAGTTTCCTGGTCGGAGTAGTCCCAGTAGTTGAAGCAGAGATAGCCTGTTGGTCATCTCCCCTCTCTGTTTCTCGCACGAGACGCCGTTTAGTTCTGTCGATCTCTCGCTGGTCAATAATCCTCCGGTACCGTGTGGGATGGAAAGCCGCATCATCGGGAATTTCTTCAAAGTCCAGTTCAAGACTGTTTGAAACTTTCTGCTACGTCTCTGCACTCGCCCCGCAACTCTAGCCACTGCCGAAGACTATTTCGATACGTATTCCACCTTGTGCTGGTGAAATTCCTTATTTCCTCATGCTTAACAGACGATATATGCATGTAACAAACTTTACGTTTTGAAGATTTCTTTTTTTGAACACTTTCGGACGAGATTTCCTCTTCTTCGGTACCGCTGGATGAACGCGCTGCTACTACGTCTGCTACTAGCTCAGCTGACATACCAGCTATCCGATTGGTCCATTCTGATGATGTCTCAACCGTGGCACCTCTCGCGAGCAAAAATTTTATTACGCCTGCCGAATATACATACGCCTTGCCAGGCACTAGTCCTTCCATTAAACGCTGCGAACAAAAAAGTACTGTATTTTGAGCGGCGAAACTTTTTTTTAAACCTCAACATAACTCGTTCTTTTTTATGAGCTGAAGCGTGTTTGGTTCGGAGAGCGCGGAGCGGAATTTATTTTCTGAAGGACTTTTCAAGGTTCACCTTACGGCCTATAAGGCAGAATTGCAAAAGTTGATTTCAGGGAGGATGGGAGTGGCGAGTGTAAGTTGTCGTGCCGGGGGGGGGGGGGGGGGGGTGTTGGGGGTGGTGAGTGCTTTCTCTGTTTTCTCTCTCTCCTTCCCACACGCGATTAGAGAAAAAAAGTCTGTCGCCTGTGTGCGCGTTTGTGTGCAGTGCACTCTTCAGACACTCGTTCTGTATTCTGGGAGATTATGTGACTCGCGTACATCAGGAAGCCACTACCGAAATGCGGGAGACACCCCAACATAATTTTAGCCCTCAAATCTAACTGGACACCGGCTTTTATAACAACATACAGAGGTTGATTGGCGAGATCAATAACCTTCTAGCTGACTATTCAATAGGTCTTATTTATGACCAAATAAGACAGTGTGTTTATTAAGACACAGTCTGATGTTGGATTGATATTTAACGGCAAACTAGCCATCATCTTGAGGTTTAAACCGGGAGTGATGCTAGAGTGTTTTGGTAAAACGAATGATCCGGATGTCGTGCAGAAACAATATGCGCCACACCCCGTGGACATCTATGGCGGTTTCTATGCGATGTTTGTTTACACAGACATCATTGACTACCAATTCGTCAGAGACTGTTTTGTACCCCTGTTAAGATGTGTACATATAACGGGGAACAACCACGATGTTGTCACAATTAGATACAACAAGCCACACTACGTTTCTATAACAAAGACTCAGATAAACGACATCGCTATAGAGGTGAAAACTGATCAGAACCAGTACGTAAATTTTTCCTACGGGAAGGTGGTTGTGTAAAACAAGCAAAACAGATTTTGAAATGCATCCGTTCAACAGACCGGCTATGGATCGGATCCCGAACGTTACATTTCTTACTATCACAATCAGGCCGGGGGTCACATGCCCGGCTATACGGGCAGCCCAACAATGTATGGCGCCGGTTTCGGTGGGATTTTTAGAAATTTGTTCAGAATGGCCATACCTCTGATCAAATCGGGTTTTAATATAGCCAAACCACATCTAAAATCAGCTGCTAAAAACATTGTAAGCGATGTTGTCAGTAACGGTCTGACGCGTATGATGGCGCATAATCAAGATGGATCGGGCATGTTGGTGATGGCTCGAAAATCTGTGAAACGGCCCCCTGGTAAGAGGCGTGGCCGTCCGGCTAAAAAAACCAAGCGTGAGGTGAAAAAACACATAGTGTCGAAAAGAAAGAGTAAGGGGAGACAGTCAACACCATCCTGTAGAAAGGCTGTTAACACCATTTTCTGATCATGGCCCTACTTCATCGCATGTCTGAAGAGTGTATTAAATCAGAATTGGATTTGTTTACAGTACCTTTAACACAAACAGCTATCGAGAAAAACACCTATGTCGAAATTCCGCCTCTCTCTGCAATTTCTGACACCGCACCATTGGAGTTTTTTATAACGGGGCACGGTGAAGATTATGTGGATCTAAATAACACAGTATTGTACCTCCGGCTTAAAATCACAAAACCTGACGGAAGAGATATTGACGATGGAGCCGCTGTGGGGTTGATAAACTATCCAGGAGCTACAATATTTTCGCAGGTCGACGTGTCCGTAGGCGACAGGCTGGTATCGCAGAGTTCAAGTACTTACCCATACCGTTGCATGATAGATTGTCTGGCCAACTATGGTCGGGACACCCTGGAAACAGTGTTCTCTGCAGGGCTCTTTTATCTGGATACCGCCAGACATATGGATGAAACAGACCCCGCTAGGGACAATCTTGGATTGGCAAAGAGGGCCACATTCACAAATGCTAGTAATGTGGTGGAACTATTGACACCGATTCATAGTGACATATTTTTTCAGGAGAAATTGATGCTGAATGGCGTTGATATAAAAATACGCACGACACGTAGTAAAGATGATTTCTGTCTAATGCGGCATGATGCATTAGCATACAAAGTAAACATCACCGCATCATTATTTGTCAAAAAAGTATCTGTGTCACCCGCTGTGCAGCTGGGTCATGCTCAGGCATTGTTGTCATCAACTGCCAAATACCCTATTGACAGAGTATGTCTAAAAAAACTTTTCAATACCCGCCGGAACGCGTGTTTCTAACCAAGAAAATTTGTTTTTGGGGACTCAAAGTCAATGATAATAGCGATGGTTGATAATGACGCATTTACTGGTGCTTATAATAAAAACCCTTTCGCATTTAAACATTACAACTTGGAATTTCTTGCCGTCTATTTAGACGGTCAACAATTTCCAGCTAAACCACATCAGCCCGATTACCGTACCGGCTCCGCCGTGCGCGAATTCTTCCAGCTAGCACTTACGTCAGGAAGACATCTGAAAAACCAAGCACTGCCTATTGATAGACAGGAATTCCTACAGGGGTACACTCTGTATGCATTTAATCTAACACCTGATGAAGAGTGCGGGCAACATGTGTCTTTGGTCAAATCGGGTAATATCAGGCTGGAGGATCGTTTCAGAGAACCACTCCCACACAGTAAATTTGGTTGTGTATGCGGTTTTTGATAGCATTATTGAAGTGTCGAACCGTAGGCAAGTTTTGGTGGATTTTTACTGATGAATACTTTAGAGCTGTCAGCTGTAATGGGTAAAGTGTCTATCAACACACATTTTCTTGGCGTGTTGGCATGTGACCAATTACCTCCGAATGTCATAAGGAAATTACCGGCTATGGTGATTATTAACACACACCCGTCTGATCTTCCTGGTGAACACTGGCTTGCTGTCTACATAAGCGAAGATCGTGTGGGGTGTTTTTTTGACAGTTTTGGAAACGCAACCGACTATGACAAATTCCCTAAAATGATTGGCAAATTTCTTAAAACAACATGCACGACAACGCTGTACTCTACCAGACAAGTACAAGACTTTACATCAACCACATGCGGTCAACACTGTGTGTTTTTTCTAAACCACATGGCTAGGCGGTGCAGTTATGAAGAGGTCCAAATATAGTTTTAATTTGGTAAAAAATGATTATATGGTTTCAAACTTTGTGAAACGTTTGTTTCCATGTATTTGTAAGAACAGAAGGTTTTTGTGTGTGCAGCATGTTCAAAAAGGTTCTATGTTTATTGTGTGATCGCTGTTATGTAAGATGTCAAATAAAAACAAAGATTTAAACATTAACTCATTTATTTATTTATTTAGAAACACAACAATAATAAACAAATGACAATTTGAAAATATGCATCATGTAAACAACAATCATCAGATAAATAAAATAAAAATAAATAACATTTCAGAAGTTTAACCAAACACTTTTATCTAGAAGGGGTGAAACAAAATTGGGGGTTTCAACACTCTTAACAGACGGTTGTAAAACATCTCTTGATGGTGTCGCATAGTCGGCTGGCTTTTTCAACAAATTAATTTTTTGCCTGACATACTTGTTTGGTATGGTGGAAAGAGGGATGTTTAAAACAGCAAAAGCCTTTAGAAACTCATCCCACCCCAACGGTCTGCGATCATCGCTAACATTATGTGCACTGGTGACACTTTTCACTAAGTCCAGTATGTGTGACCCTGGAACAGCGTGTCCATTTAAGACAAATTCGCCTGATTCGTTCCAGAATGACACCTCTTTTGATTTAGACATTTTATCTAAAACATACTGAACATTCCGTCTGCTTCGTGACGGTACATTTTTTAGAACATCGTCAATTATTGAATATTTGTCACCCGTCTGATCAACAACAGGCGTTTCTTTATTAACAACATCCGCAGGCGGTAGTGACAATGTTAATGTGTTGGTCTCCATATCACCATGTTTAACAATGGATAAGTATCTCTGTAACACAGTTGTGTAAAGTTTGGCCTTCTCATGGGCGTCAAGATCCCTCCTGGCCAAAATGTTTCTAATCGACATGTCCAAGTCATTTTCTACAAATTGTCTGATAGACCCCTGATTGTTCTCGCTCTTTAACTTATCCAACTGGTGCTGTGGCACCAAAAACATTTTTTCAGCAAACTCCGGCAGTTCAGCTTATTTGGCAGTTATCAAACTTGTTATAAACGGTAAAGCAACGCTCAACAACGGTAGAAGAAAACCCCCTTTCTGATTAATTATTTTCTTTTTCCGTGAAACACCAACCTTTTTATCAGCAAAAAATTTAATTTCGGACCTCTTCTTGGTGTGAGAGGTATAGTACCATTAAGTACGTTAAGAGCGACCTCACACAGTGTTAAAATTAGCTCATTAGACGCCGTATGTAAAATAATGCGTCTCTGTGCCGGTTTGGCTTTAAATAAAAGTTTAAGAAGCGGCAAGTTTCTATGTAGTCTGTCCGACATGTTTACACTACCTGCGCGGTCTCTGAATGTAAACAACAGGCATGTTTGAAAGCAAATCTGTTCTGAGACGGAAGCTTTCAGGAGTCTTTATAATCAATTAAAAGGTGACTGATGGTGTACCGGGATACAGCGACAGGTGATACATGTAAAAAAAATAATAACGCGTGCGAACAAGATAATTAAGTATTACTTTATATAAAGCCAGGTTTACCTTCCTTGGGCAGTCAGTTCGCGAACATCCCTGGGATCTGCTTGCTTTGCTGTGAAAAAATAAACTTTGTTGCCGCGTGTGAAAGGCGACATAGTATCTCGTTCCCACGCGTTAGTAAGTCGTGGCCACGCGTTATTATTTTTTTTACATGATGTCACCTTACGGGCTCCGTAAAATATAGTAAAATCCATAAAAATTTTTTTTTGACTGTCTTGTCAATGGATTCAATGTATGGAGCCAGATCCGTAAACGTGAGAGGCCGCTTTCGCCATTCCAGATGGCTCAGTCAAAACCATTACATCTTAATGAACCAATAAATACATCAGCAGCGAAAATGAGTATAAAAATACCAGGTTCACGTGTTTTTATTTTCTAACATGGGCTAAAGCACAGGGTAGACTCAAACGACAAGAGTTCACAACTTCATCTTCAACCTTTTCAGCCCTGGCGTGAATGTTGTCCTCACCCGTCCCTGGATTCACCAGTTACAACTACAGACACTAGAAAAAAATCTCGTTTCTTATTTTATGTCACCGTTAACTACACGGGGTTGACGCGAACTTAATAGGCTTATCTATCTACCTATTTATCACAAGAGCTTATGGCTCTGACAGTATTCAACGCTGTAGCGAACGGCAGTAACTTTGTTTTACTGCAAAATATGAAAACGATTGAAACCATTAATAACCCAATTAAATCCACTGGGAAATGTACGATCTGGTAAATGTAGTGGTAAATGTACGATCTGGTAAATGTACGCTCTTCTGACTTGTCCCCGGTATAGCACTAGGTCCTGCTTCTCGTCCCGCTTAGCAGTAAATGAATAACATGAATGAAGAACGTTCGTATGATTGAAACGCTATTTGGCCTCTATGATGGTTCGGGCGGAAACTGCTGGCCACTGTGTCATTGAAATTGCCGATTTCGGAAGTGTTCTGTTTGCTTATTAAGTCAATGTGATAATTAAAATATATACATATAATCTCCCGACCCCCCCCCCCCCCCCAAACAAAAAACTCATCGGATCTACACGATTCACGCAGGTCACCCTTTTCAACTTCAAAACGGCGAATTTCGCCGAAAGGTGACAGATTTTCATGCCTGATAACATCATCAATTATTAACAAATTATTTTTGTTAACTGGTAGAAGTGTATCATCACATAATGATGTTGGTATCCCTTGAACAAAGACAATATTTCTTATCTTTAACATTTCATCATAAAGGGGCTGCCAACAGTCATAAATGTACACTATATTTTCTATTTTCTTTGAAACCAACTCATCAGCACGCTCAATCAACTGTTTAACAAAAAATGTTTTTCCCGAATTTGATGGGCCACTTATTACACATGAAAAGGGGGTGTTGTAATCTAAAATCAATCCCATCAACACCCATTACGCCACTGCTGCGACCGTCATGGCTATCTTTAGTACCCATAAGGTCGTGTTGAAAAATCAGACAACAGAACGCGTTTGTTGTATACAACTTTAAAACGCTTCACCACTGACTTGTTTTTCAGCGTGAGGTTCTTTTTATTTCTAACGATGCCGTCTGCACGGGCGAGTATGTGATGGCTACTGTCACGATTCGCCACATAATGATCAACAAGGTCAATCAACGTGTCAAGTCTGATAACTTTTGAGTTTTCAGAATTTAGCGGGATGCCTTTTGCTTTCATGCATGTTTTACCACCTGCTGTACGATAGCCGTACGTCTTAGGACCACCCGAGCAGAACTCTGTGATGTAATCGCCACCGCCGATCTCGTCGGTCAAATCGCCTAAATAAGGCCCCAGAGGGGGTTCCCAATCACCTTCGTGAGAAACAAAAATTACGCTGTCAGTGTCGCTGTACAACAATCTGTCACCCAATCTATCCATTAGATTATATAGTTCTAAACGGGCGTGCGCCGTTGTAAAGGCCCCGAGGAACACGTTAATGTCACGGGTCGGGCAGCTGTCTCCCGCGGAATAGCACCACTGAATCAATGCTGTGGTGTCGGACACGAATGAAAAGTGTTTAACATCATATCCGTCACCAAAGATGTGTTGTGAAAACTGTTCAGGGTCCGTCAACACTTCAGACACAGGTAGGTTTTCCCTCATTGAAAATCGACCCCACAGGCTGTTTAACAACAATTTGTTAATAGAACGACGCGCTGGGTTAAGACATATCTTGTCAGGATTCATCTGGATCTTTTCTTTTTCAAAATAATCCCTGATGTAGTCTGCCCTGTCTTCCTCTGTGACAACATGCGCTGGATAACCACTGGCCTCCTGCTTGTATTGTAAAAAGGTCTTTACATACTCGCAGAACAACGTCTCCGAACTGTCTGGGAAATGCCACACCTCGTGGATTTTTTCAACCACATAACCTTTCTCAATAGCTTTCATCAGTTCAATACTGACCCAAGCCCCTGTGATGGACCTCTCTTCATCACTATGCGTGCATGACTGGAGCTGGTTTTCCTGCTCGGCACATAGGCGACATAGTGGGAACATCAACTTCCCATTACAACGATATGGTAAAACCGGGTGTAGGAGTTTTCTTGGAGGATATACTGTGGCCTTGACCAAACCATAATATTCCTCAAGAGGTCGAAAGTCTTTGAAAAATATTTCGGGGTGCCCTACAGGGTATTTCTTCCGGGCCTGACAGAATGGATATAGACTGGTGAAATCCAGATATCTAATTTTCTCACCAGCCATTGCTTTGTAATGCAATTTATATGCATTTGTTCGACCACCAAAGAGCGCATCTCTTGGCTTAAGTCTTTCGGGCGCCAAGTACTTGGACATGAAAGCCGCAACACCCAGATCACACCTCTTAGTTGTGATCCATTGGCATTCCCACATAACCTCCACATCCAAACCATATGCGCGAACAAGTGTCTCTACCTTGGTGTCAAACTGTTTCCGCAAATAACCATACAACACCTTTGACATAGGATGTGCCGGGTTAGGATTGTAATGACATTTGTGGCCATGATGCATGCATCCATTAAATTCCAAGACTTTTCGCACACCATCTTTTTCATAATACCCGTCCACATAATACGCGCCAAACTTCATTTCCCCGTGGTTTAGGGCGTGGTGCTCGTCAACATCTCTTACACACTTGACTTACTCAAGCCATTCGATAGATGCGTTAGAGAATGTCTTGTGTTGATTAATGTATGCATTGTTGTGTGTCAGCGCTAGCGTGTCTTTGGGTAGAAAATGTGTCTTGTACACAGCCATACAGCATGATGCCAATGTCGTAATTAAACGGGTCCAACTTTGTACACTGGATGAACTCATCACGATGCTCAATCAATCAATCAAATTTTATTTATATAGCGCTTTTTACAACAGTTGTTGTCACAAAGCAGCTTTACAAGTGCCGAGTCCTAGCCCCCAGTGAGCAAGCCAAAGGCGACAGTGGCAAGGAAAAACTCCCTAGTTTTTTGCATGAGGAAGAAACCTTGAGAGGACTCGGGGGGGGAACCCATCCTCCTCTGGCCGACACCGGTCACCATGACAACAACAACTATTTAGACAGAAAGAAGAGAAAGAAAAGGAAAAATATGTAATAATGTCCATCATGATGTATGCATCTTTTCAACCTAGACTTAAAGATTGTGACTGTGTCGGAGTCCCGGACGCATTTAGGAAGATTATTCCAAAGCTGGGGGGCCTTACAAGAAAAGGCTCTTCCCCCTGCTGTTACCTTATTAATTTTTGGAACTAATAAAAGACCAGCACCCTGTGAGCTTAGTGGGCGTGGGGGTTCGTAATAGGAAATAAGTTCCTGAAGGTACTCAGGAGCAAGCCCGTGCAATGCTTTATAAGTTAATAAAAGAATTTTAAAGTCAATATGGAGTTTAACTGGGAGCCAATGCAGGGCTGATAGGACTGGACTGATATGCTGAAATTTTCTAGTTCTGGTCAGAACCCTGGCTGCGGCATTTTGAAGTTTTGAAGTTTATTTAGATTTGAATTTTATCTATTTGAAGTTTATTTAGATTCCTATTTGAACATTCTGACAGTAGTGCATTGCAGTAGTCTAATCTAGAGCTAACAAAGGCGTGCACCAATTTTTCCGCATCATCCTGTGATATTGCATTTCTTAATTTAGCAATGTTACGGAGATGTAGAAAAGCTATCCTAGTAGTATTATCTATGTATTTATCAAATGATAGGTCAGAGTCGAGTATGACGCCTAGGTTTTTGGCTACTGTGCCAGGTGTAATGGGGTAGCCTGCGAGATTAAGCATTAGATCTGGAATTTTCTGTTTTGAGGCCTTAGGGCCCAGAAGGAGAACTTCTGTTTTGTCCTCATTAAGTTGCAGGAAGTTTAGAGACATCCAGCATTTAATATCTCTTACACAGGCCTCAATTTTTCTTAAGGAAGAAATTATTTTCTCTAATTCTGATTGTGGGAGTGGATGAAAAGCATCAAGTTTTTCTCCCAGTATGCGATTTAAATCGATGTCAACCAAACCAGATGACATACCAGTTGTATTGCTAATAAAAGGTTTTATATTTTGTCTAATATTCTCTATTTTATTATCAAAAAAATCTATAAATACATTACTAGTGAGGTTTACTGGAATCTGAGGTTCTGCGCCTGCTTGATTTTTTGTAAGTTTGGAAATAGTATTAAAAAGAAATCTAGGATTGTTTTTATTTTTCTCTATCAGTGAGGCTAGGTATGCTGAGCGTACTTTAGCGAGTGCCCGTTTGTAGTCAATGATGCTATCCTTCCAGGCACAGTAGAATACTTCCAACTTAGTAGATCGCCATTTACGCTCTAATTTACGTGCTATTTGTTTTAAGTTTCTAGTTTGGTCAGTGTACCATGGAGCGAGTTTTTTAGATCTAGTCTTTTTATATTTGAGTGGAGCTACTATATCTAGAGCTGATCTGCAGGTATTCTCTATGCAGTTGGTTAGACTGTCTAACTCTCCTGGATAGGATGGCGAGTGGGCTAGAGCAGTTAAATCAGGGAGGGCTTCAATAAACTGTGTTGATGTTAATGAATTTATCGAGCGCTTTATACACTGCCGAGGAGACGGGCGGGTATTTATGTTAAGATGAATCTCAAATTTGACTAAATAGTGATCAGAGATAGCTACGGTTTGCGGGAGTATATTTATATTATCTACGTTTAGTGCTACGATTTACAAGTTCTCAAATTAAAAATACACGTACAGATTTTGTTTTACAAGTGCTCAAATCAGGTCATTCACGCTCTCAAGTTTTGCTACAGAATTATCTCCATACAGGAGCTGCTGATCAACCTGAGGATGCAGCTACCACAGCCACTCCCCCAGATGGGGCAAGTAAGAGGAAGAGATATCAGTTCTGCCCTCAAAAGAAGGACTGTAAAACACACACTGTGTGCTGCAGGTGTAAGAAGTATATCTGCAAAGGCTGTGCACTTGCATACTGCCCTACATGTGCTAATTAGTTGAATGGTTATGTTATATTTCACATTTTTTATAATTGAAGAGAAAAAGAAGAAATTTGGATGAAAAAAAATGACAATTTTTGGAAATTTAAAAAAATGTTTAATTCATTTGTTAAGCTATAGAAATTCAAGTGAAGAGGGAAAACTCATGTATTCACACATTTTGTGGTGAATGACAATATGCAAGATGAAATTTGGTGTTGAAAATTCAATTACGCTGCTAATATAGGGGGTTTAGTGAAGACGGGTCTTTTTGACCCGGTGGACATGGGGGATAAACAGGAAATGAGGACATGAGGGTTTTAAGAAAAAGGAAGAGCACAGGGTAACGTATAATAGTGGGGGAAGATACACACAGGTCGACTATATCTTCTGTAGGAGACGAAACCTGAAAGGTTAGGGACTGCAATGAGTTACCAGGGGAGAGTGTAGCTAAACAGCATAGGATGGTGATATGTAGGATGGTTTTGGAGGTGAAGAAGAGGAAGAGAGTGAGAGCGGAACCTAAGATCAGGTGGTGGAAGTTAAAGGATGAGGACAGTGGTGTAAAATTCAGGGATGAGGTGAGGCAGGTACTGGGTAATGATGGTGGTGTTCTGGATACCTGGGATGAGACTTCAAATGCAGTGAGGGATGTGGCTAGGAAGGTACTTGGTGTGACCTCAGGACAGAGGGAAGATAGACAAGGAGTCGTGGTGGTGGAATGAGGACGTTCAGGAAAGTTTGAGAGGAAAGCGGTTGGCTAAGAAGAATTGGGATTTTCAGCGAGATGAAGAAAGTAGACAGAGGTACAAGGAGATGTGTCGTAAGGCAAAGAGAGCAGTGGCAGAAGCTAAAGAGAAGACATATAGCAAGCTGTATGAGAAGGAAGGGGACGCTAAGGAAGGGGAAAAGGATCTGTACAGATTGGCCAGACAAAGAAACTGTGATGGACAGGATGTGCAGCAGGTTAGGATGATAAAGGATAAACATGGAAATGTGTTGTCTGGTGAGGAGAGTGTCTTGGGAAGGTGGAAGGAGTATTTTGAGGAACTGTTGAATCAAAAGAATGAAAGGGAAAGAAGGTTAAAAGAGGTAGCGGTTGTGAATCAGGAAGTGCCTCAGGTGAGCAAGGAGGAAGTAAGGGCTGCAATTCAGAGAATGAAATATTGTAAGGCAGTTGGACCGGATGATATTCCTGTGGAGGCATGGAAATGTTTGGGAGAGACAGCAGTGGAGTTTTTGACGGGGTTATTTAACAGAATCTTGGAAGGTCAGAAGATGCCTGAGGAGTGGAGACGAAGCATAATGGTCCAGATTTTCAAGAATAAGGGTGACGTTCAGAGCTGTAGTAATTACAGGGGAATAAAGGTGATCAGTCACAGCCTGAAAATCTGGGAAAGAGTAGTGGAAGCTAAGCTTAGAGGAGAGGTAGAGATCTGTGAGCAGAGTATGGTTTCATGCCAGCTAAGTGCACCACAGATGCTATGTTTGTTAATGGAGTGTTAATGGAGAAGTATAGGGAAGGACAGTTACAACCAACAGAAGTTACATTGTGTGTTTGTTGACTTAGAGAGAGCTTATGATAGAGTACCGAGACAGGAGCTGTGGTATTGTATGAGGAAGTCAGGAGTAGCAGAAAAGTATGTGGGGGTAGTGCAGGATATGTATGCGAACAGTGTGACAGCAGTGAGATGTGCGGTAGGAATGACAGACGGGTTTAAAGTGGGGGTAGGACTACATCAGGGATCAGCCCTGAGTCCCTTCCTTTTCACAATTGTCATGGACAGACTGACGGACGAGGTTAGGCAGGAGTCCCCTTGGACTATGATGTTTGCTGATGACATTGTGATCTGTAGTGAGAGTAGGGAGCAGGTGGAGGTGAGCTTGGAAAGATGGAGATATGCTTTAGAGAGCAGGGGAATGAAAGTGAGCAGGAGTAAAACAGAGTACATGTGTGTGAATGAGAGGGCAGACGGTGGATAGGTCCAGTTACAAGGAGTTGATTTGGTGAAGGTTGACGAGTTTACCTACTTACAGTAGTGAGACCTGCTACGTTGTATGGACTGGAGACAGTGGCACTGACAAAGAAACAGGTGAGGGAGATGGAGGTGTCTGAGATGAAGATGTTGGGATTCTCATTTGGAGTGTCTCAGAACTCAGAAATGAGTTTATTAGAGAATCAGCACATGTAGCATGTTTTGGAGATAAAGTAAGAGAAGCGAGATTGAGATGGTTTGGACATGTACAGAGGAAGGAGGAGAGGTATATTGGTAGGAGGGTCTTGAGGATGGAACTTCCAGGCAAGAGGAGGAGAGGTAGACCTAAGAGGAGGTTTATGGATGCAGTGGTAGAGGATATGAGAGTGGCTGGTGTGTCAGTGGAGGACACTCAGGACAGGGCCTGATGGAGGAGTTTGATCCTCTGTGGTGACCCCTAAATGGGAATTGCCGAAAGAAGAAGAAGAAGAAGAAGAAGATAAGCACAAAGTCAAAACAACCACTAAGAACACAACAACAATAACTTGAAACAGACCTCACATCCAGAAACTCACAATCAAGACAAAGAACAGGGTTTAAATACAATGGACTAACAAGGGAAACAACTAGAAACAGGTGGATATGATAATCATGGGGCGGGGTTACAAATGGCTTGGGAGTGGCACATGCGGAAGACAAGAAAATGTGCCACAATGTGTCTTCAAGAGCATGCCTTTTCAAAATCAGTTGGCAAAAAGTCAGCAATGGCATCTTACACCAAACATGAAAAAAACATAAGGTTGTATACACTTAGAATTAATACCATCATGTTATGCAGCTTTATTTCCATAGTATTTATTCACATTATTTCACGAGTTTTCCAGGCCAATTCATGTAACAAAAGATGCAGTAATAATGCACCATTTCAAACCATAGTATTATGTAGTAAACATTGCTTGAATTGTTTATAGAAAAAAACAAATGTCTTATTCTTTACTTCTCTTTTTTCAGGTATTTGTCAGTTGATGATGCACTGAAGAAGTTAGAAAAACATTCTTTTTACAACTTGAAGAATATCATGCATATGTAAGTTCAAGAACTTTTACAGTCTTTCTGATGTAAATACTAGTAGACGGCAGGATTACGACGTTATGTATCTTTATTCTATAATTATAAGTGATGGTCTATAAATGCACACGTTTACAAGTTTACTGAATTACCTGATTAAATTTTCCTGTTTGAGTGACATCATATTTGGTGACCTTCTGCTGAACTCATGCGTCTGGCAGTACTGTGTCATGGTCTCATGTAGCTATGAATTTTGTAACTGATTTCCCTTGTTCCCGGGGACATACCACCATAATCACCATTGTAGATCACATTTCCAGAGGGGGTGCAGTTAATTCCATTTTATCAGCCTTTCCACTGTCTTTCAAACCACTAAGACTCTTTGCCATCACCTGAGGATACCTGAGCAGATCCTGTCCACCCAGGAAGCTAAGATCACCTCCCAGGGATAGACCACTTTCTTTGAATATTTGGGAGTGATTGTCAATCTGACATCAGGCAACTATCCTCTGTCTAAAGGACAGTGTGAATGGATAAACCAGGAGTGAAGTAAATTCCTGAAACCATTTTGAAATAAAAAATCTGTCTAACTGGTCCAAATACCTGTTGTGGGCAGAACTATTATTAATATATTACACTTTGTTATTTTAAGGGTAAATAATTACATGTTAATAGCTCATTTTTACCATTATGTGTGTTGCTGTGTAACATCCGGAGTGATGAAGGATGGGACAGGAAATCCTTAGCTGAATGAACGTTAAATTTATTTGGCTCACACAAAGTGCGCAGACAGCGCACATATAACACTTAACATATGGTGACACGTAGACTCAAACAACGACGAGCACAGGACACTGCACAAACGTACATTAAATAGACAAACCACATAAACCCCACGTGATAACAAGACGAGCCACAGGTGAGACGGATTAGCACAAGACACAACCACACCCACGGAGATCCACAGACGCAGACGACTAGACGTAGACAACGTAAACACACGCCCAAAAGGGAGGGGTCAACGTGACATGCTGCTCATTATGCCTTTTCTGTTAATTAGTAAAGTACTTAGAAATGATTAAATTATTATACTGTTAAATTATAGCTTAGTTCATCATGAATTCATTTACTCAATGACTATATACTAACTGTCACTTATTACACAGCTTTTAAAAAATGTTCCTGTTAAAACAATACAACAAACAGAAGTGTAGTTTGCATATGTAGGGCTACTCTGAAATAAATTAAACATTGAACTATGTAGGTATGAGATTGGGTACTTGTCACTTTGCAGATGTGTGCAGTGTATATGACAATGGCTTTTAAATGTTCAGAGCACAGTCATAAAGGACAGGGTTCAAAGCCAGATCCAGGGAGATAACATTCAAAGGTAATCCAAAAACAGCTTCAAAAACAGTCCAGGTCAATAACCCCAAAAACCAGAAACTGCCAAGCAATAGTACAAAGGGGACATCCAAAAGAGCAGAATAAACAATGAACCAGATCAAGTTATGAATAAACAGGCATGAATGACACTCTGTATGCTTAACAAGAAGGTCTGCAATATTTCGCACTGAGGCTATGGATAGGTAGGGCTTATATACAAATATAGGGCTTATATATAAATATAGGGCTTACATACAAATAAAGGGCTTATATACAAATATAGGGCTTATATATAAATGTTTTTGACAAGTCAATTTCAGTGTGCTCTCATCCTCTTCAGAGTGCTTTCTCAGCCAGCAATCAACCGAAGCACATGGACATAGAATTAAAAAGAATAATTAGGTCTGAAATAAATGTATGCTTTTTTTCAGAAAAATAATAGGCTATTAGATGCTAGTGTTTGCACCTGTTTAATGTGGTTTCTCTTTCTGAAGCTTGATACTTTGGTCTTCACACAGGACTGTAGACTCTTATTTGTATGAGTTGGCTCCAGCAACAGACCGCCCACCAGAAGGAGCCAACAGGCCAATCAAGCCTGATTAGCTACACCTGCTCAGTGCCCTTTATAAGGCGCTCTCAAGAGAGTTGCTGAGCCTTTATCACATCCTTTGTCACATGTTGAGTCATAGATTTTCATATACATGCAGGGAATGGCACTCCATGCTTCAAAAACAAGTTTATTGTTTAAGGGAGATTTTCAATAAAATTTCATTTGTACTCTTTAGTGAGAGTAACTTTCTGGTGGACAGCTTCTTTGAGATCTGCCGTCAGGCTTTTTAACTTGGATACCCATAGGTCTTTAGCCACTATGTCAGCAATTCAATTTCAAGATGGGGCTGACTTATCCCTGTCATTTTCAGATATATTTAGCAGAGATGGGTCAATGTCCAGCAGTGTGCCAGAGAAGAATTTTTGTCATATCCACCATGAAATAAAACTTTTCCAGCCAATCAAGGTCTCCCAGTTCAGGATAACTGAGGCTTTTGCTTACCAATAAGGTTTTCACATGTCCCAGCCAAGCAGCAAAGCATATTTTACATGTAAGTATTGAAGAGTTACACAACATTGTGCATTAAATATCCCATAAAATGTCCACAGTGCCACACCCTTGTCCAAATGTGGCACACGCTGATCCAAGACACTGGCCCATCATTAAGAGCATGCAAGCTTTTTTATTTATTTTTGTTGCTAAAACAAAACAATGTTGGACATCTTACATAATTCCAAATGAAGTTATAATATTAAAAAATTATATGTTAATAATGTTAATATTGCTATGTTAATAATAGGATTCTCGTATGCACAATTGTTTATTCATACTCACAAACAGTGGCGGAGCTAGACTTTTTTTCAAGGGGTGGTCAAAGGGTGACCAAGGCTTTATCAGAGGGGTCCATATACAAATGATAAACAAAAGGAAACATATTTTCTCTTACCATGTCCAGTGGGGTGGCACTAGGGGTGGCAAGGGCTCTGTTGGGGGTGGCAATTGCCCCTGCCCCCCCTTTGGCTCCGCCACTGCTCACAAACACAAGTGAGTCCTTCATAGATTTTCATAGCTCTTCATGCTAACTTTACTGCTGTACCCAAACAACTGGACATAAACTCGAGCCAAAGTAAGCCTTTTCTTTTCTATGATGTCCAAAAGTATACGCAATCAAAATATCAAACAAAATAATCCACAACTGCTTCAGTTTCGCCAAACAGAGTCAATCGTGTGTTTAGCCTACCTTAGCTTAGCCTACCTTAGGTTAGCATGTCTACATCCCAACTGGCTTGTTGTTTTGCGCATGTCCTTGTCAAAGACAAACATTCACAGATCATGGCAAGTGAGGTGTTAATCTTTTCAGCTTCGAGTGAACTATTGGTTAGAACAGCTTTCAATCACTTTGAAGGCATCAGCTTGTCATTGTCAAGGCTTCTTGGTTGGCCCACTACCCCTCCCCGTTTCACATTCAAAGTCACCAGCTCACTCCGGTCCAATAAAAATGGTGGAATTCAAGATTAGACCGATGTAGCTTTGCAATTCGTGGATAGATGACGTAACACAGCGCTGCTATGTCACTGATCGGTCGCAACTTGTTTGTTGTTGTCACGTCCAGCCCCTCCCTCCTCCCTGGTCCCGCCTAGCTCCCATTCCCATTCGTCCCTCCGTCTGTCTGTCACGCCCTTGTCGTTAGTCTTGCACACCTGAGTCTTGTTTCACCGTCTTGTCTCTGTGTATAAAAAACCCCCTAGTGTTGTTCTCCGTTGTCGGTCATTCCCTGCACGGTAATCCCTCGCTCCTCCTCTGTCTCGTTTCTCCCAAAGACCTGTTCCTCCCGCTACTCATGTTCTCCCTTTGACTTCGCTCCCTGTCTGTTTGTTGTTGTTCCCAGTGTCTAGCACCTGTGTTCTGAGTGTATGCTCCCTCGTTGGTATTTCTTATATGGTTCTATCTTGCTGTCGGTTTGGGTTATCATACTGTTGTGCTTTGTGTTTCCTGTGTCCCGTTGCCCCGGTATTCATTGTTGCTTATGTGTTTACAGTTTGTTGGTTGTGTGTTCATACGTATGCTTGTTCCCAGTTGTTTAACGTACCCGTTTAGTTCATGCTCTCTCCCCGTTAGTTTGCTTAGCTCCCTCTGTCTTCCGTGTCCTTATCGTGTTTGTTATTCCCCTTTCATTAAAATCTATTAAGAACTCTGCACTTGCGTCATGCCTGCCCGTCGCAAACGTGACAGTTGTTCTCAGCAAAGGAGAGTGTGCCTCCCTTAGTTATAATGAAGATGACGACAGCACAACTGTTCTTAACTGCACTGATTAGGGTTTATTCCAGCTTAGAGTACCTTGTGTTCAGGACTATCTATACTACCTTGGAGATTCCAAGCTACTACATAGCACTTTTGTAAGTCGCTCTGGATAAGAGCGTCTGCTAAATGCCATAAATGTAAATGTTTATTCATGAGCTTTCTGAACTCCCTAAACGTGAGAACTGTAATGTAATCACAATATCACAAATATGAATAAAGCAAATGTACAAATATACAATTGTGAATGTTTTAATTTACCTACAAATCAATACACTTTAACCCTGTACTATATTATAATTTTAAACTTGTGATACAATGAAATGCTTTAACTTACGTTTAACTTACGTGCATGTTAGCAATAGTAGCGGCTATGTAAATTTCTTTCTTACTTAAACTTACTCAAACAATATACAAAGAACAGAACACAAACCTCATTGGCTGCTTTAAATAACACAGGGAGGGTATGGATTCTCTTAGAGCGTTTTACAGACGCATGAAAACACTTTAAATACTTAATGGTGAAATAAATAAAACTGCGATAATGCACGTATTCCCAGACTGCTGCTTTAACATCGTCCAAACATATAATGGGCTCCTCCGGAACTTCTTGCAGACATATTGTTCCGCTTTGATCTTTAATGATTTTTGGAGTAGGAACCAACAACTGGTATGCTAAAAAATTATGCAAGGCCTTTCTCTAGATTTCTCTAAATGAAAATATAATAAACAGCAAACAAACAACATTAGCTTCAGGCTTTTGGGCTCCTCAGGGATGGTCACCAACCCGCACCTTAAAGGAGACAGAGATAAAAGAGATAGACAAACAGAAAGACATCTACAAGAGAAAGAGACTGGGTTCCTCAGTCTGCTTCCAGCAGCGTCACAGTCTTATGGGTGGGCCTCTCAAGGTAGACAGGTTTGGAAACATGCTTTCCTTTCTTATCAAGGCTGGAGTCACTGATGAGCAATTTCAATCTTCTCACTCTTCCATCCTTTCCTGGGGATACCTCGACAACCCTTGCCAACTTCCACTGGTTACGTGGTGTGTCGTCCTGCAAGAGAACAATGTCATTGGCCTTTGCATCTCTGCGATCTTTGATCCACTTCTCTCTGTGTTGTAGATTCAGGAGGTACACTTTCTGTCACCGCTTCCTGAAGAGGTTAGCCAAAAGTTGGACATGACGCCATCTCTTACGGAGGTAGAGATCTTCTTTGGCTAACCTTCCGAGAGGTGGAGCGAGAATAGTTGTTTTTATTGTTAAGATGTGGTTTGGATTAAGGGGCTCTGGGCTGGATGAGTCGTTGAGACAATTAGTGGTTAGAGGTCTGCTGTTGACAACTGCCATGATTCATACAGGAATGTTCGTAGTGAGGAGCAGCCAAGATGTCTGGATGACTGTTCCAGGATGGATGTCAGAACGTTTCTAATAGTACGAATTTGTCTTTCCCATACTCCACCCATATGACTAGAGGCTGGAGTGTTCATGATGAACTCACATTCAAGTTCTTTGAGCACTTCCTGATTCATTACATTTAGTGCTTCAGCAAACTCACGTCTAGCTCCGACAAAGTTTGTCCCTTGATCACATCTTATCTGGCGTACCATTCCACGAATGGTGATGAATGAACGCAAGGTGTTGATGAATGCGTCTGTGCTTAAATCGTCAAGCATCTCAATGTGCACTGCTCTGGAACACATGCAGGTAAGTAATAGCCCATAACGCTTTAACTCATTTCTTCCCGCTTTAATATAGAATGGTCCAAAACAATCCATCCCACAGTAAGTGAATGGAGGGGTGGTTTCCATCCTGTCCCTTGGGAGGTCTGCCATCTTCTGTTGTTCTGGACTTTTTCTGAACTTCCTGCACGTGGTGCATTTGTAGATATGGGATGATACTGCTTTGCTGCAGCCTAGTATCCATATGCCATAGGATGCTTGGATCCTATGGCACTGGACCACTGGAAAAAACCCTTCCCAAAAACCAAAACCAAACGGACAGGAAGGATAACAGCGGGAGGAAAACTTGAGAGAGGCCAGGGAGTGGCGCAGGAGGTAAGTACTCGAAGTAAACAGAAACAAATAAAACAACTTGAAATAAGCAATAGGCAGGGTGGCGAGACATCGAGCAGAGACAGTAGCAAGAAACGGCTTGAGGTTGACAACATGAAAGCAGACAACTCAGCAGTGAGGCACTGCGTCTGACATCCTTATAAACATAGAATGACAGGTGCATGCCATCACTGTGGGCTCCTCCTGGTGGTGACTGGAGGAGCCGCCCTGGGACCAGCCCTGACAGAATCCAAGAGGATCATAGACTGAAGCAACTGTGGACAAGACTCCTCTTCTAGTAAGTGGGTTCTCTTTGATGACCACTCTGAACTGGAACTCATCAGAAACTACGCACCACTGCACACCATCCGCAATTCACCCAATGCCATATCTTTGTCTACAGCAGCTTCAGCACATTCCTCTTTGGGTATGGTGGCAAGGACTTCCTTGCTGTTTTAGAAGAATTTGTGCAGTTGTAGTTTGCCTGTGCTGAAAAGTTCTCTTGCTTCTTTCACCAGCTGGATAGCTTGACTTGTGGAAGCTACACTTGACAGGCCATCATCAACATAGAAGGGTCACTGCATGAACTTGATGGTGTCTTCACTGAAGCATCCTTGTCCTCCAGCTGCGATGTGTTTAAGTCCATAGTTGGTGCAGCCAGGTGATGACGCTGCACAGAACAGATGAACCTTCATTCGATAGGTGGAAGGTTGGGCTTCAAGATTTCCATTCTCCTACCAAAGGAATCGAAGGTAATCTTGGTCTTCCGTTTTCACGTGGAACTAGTAGAACATGCGCTCTATGTCACACATAATTGCCACTTGTTCTCTTCAGAAGTGAATCAGAACTCCCACCAAGGTGTTTGTAAGTCTTGAATGGTCATTCAAGGACGTACCTTGAAATTTGGTGGAGCAATCAAATACAACGCATATTTTCCCAGGCTTCTGTGGATAATACACCCCATGATGCGGAATGTACCACGCTGGAGTTTTGCGAAGGTCTTCTTCTGGGACCCTTTCTGCATCTCCACGGGTTATGGTCTCATCCATGAAGGCCTTTTATACTGGTCATCTCTTCTCAGCTTTCTTTCCAGACACTACAGAGGGTATATGGTGCACACCTTGTTATCAGGTAGGTTGGGTTTGTCTTTCTTGAATGGCAGTGCATTTCATAATGTCCATCACTGTTGAGTATGATGCCCTCTTTTAATTTTGATAAGAATCAGATCTTCTTGAGACATGATTGGTTTCAGAAGCTCTTTCAGCAAAGTCAGATTCCAGCACCTTGATGAGATCTGCTGGTAAAATAACTTCCTTGATTTG